>NC_068360.1:59778033-60005533 GCF_020536995.1 Dreissena polymorpha | reverse complement strand
GAAGTCTATTGTTGGCAGTCTATCATCTTATATTGTGTTAAAAGCGGTTGAAGGGGTGGAATCGAAGATCTCCAAACCCAAACATTGCGGAATCACACAAAAACAGATCACGGCATGGAAAAATGACTTTCCCTGATTACAGATTGAAGACTCGGATGCCGATATTCATTTGAAATGTTCTGCTTGTATTAAACACAATGTGGCGTCTGCCTGGGCGAGAGAGGACTCGTGCAACAATTACACTCAAAGAGACACCATAGTCAAGCACAATAAAAGTGCAGAACATAGAGAATCTGTAAATAAAACACTTTCTGCTACATCGCCCCATGTGGAAATCGATGATGATGATGATGCAAGTGTAGAGGAAAGATGACAATAAATTGTTTCAGACTGTATTTTATGCAGCATTGTTATTATATATTTTTCATTGTAAGAAAAAAAATTGAAAATGATGAATTTTGGAAAAACAACTAATTGCGAAAAAAATCTTGTAATGAAAACTAATTGACCCGAAACCTTATCTGGAGCTCTTAGGCTAGTCTACGACTACAAATTACAACTATGCATTACACCTTGTGTTTTAACCCTTTGAGTGTAGGAACTGAATTTTGAAGGCCTTTGCAAACAGTTTGGATCCAGATAAGACACCACAGAACGTGGCGTCTCATCAGGATCCAAACTGTTATCTATACTGATAATATTATTTGAAGAAAATAGAAGAAAGTGCTAATTTTAGAAATTAAGCAGACGACATTTTAGCAGATGAAAAATTTCCCAGCATGCAAAGGGTTAAGAGCAAGGCTCAATTTCTTTTGTTTGTTAAACTTATTTAATAAATAATATTTATTGTGGCTTGATTGAGTCCAAAGCCTCAGGCTTATTGAGACATTTCTTTGTCCATTTCCTGGGAAGAACCATTACTTGGTGAATATTGAGGAAATGTTCAGAACAACAAAATTGGAGATCAAACCCTAGGCCTCCTGATTGCTTGGCAGTCATAATATCCACTTCACCACTCTCATTTTATTTCATCAATGACTGTAGTATAAAGCTCGTTTGAAAAGTTGTTGTTTTATTGCCCATGATGATTTTGTTTGGCATCCTATAGTTTTGTGTTGTTAGAAATTCCAGCTGTACAAAACAAAGCACAATAGCTTATATTTGTTGGCATGAAATGTTGTGGTTTTTCAAGAAAGTTTCTTATTTCATGGACACATAATTTCATGGATTTTTTTATTTTGATTGACTCTGCATAATATAAACCTGTTCGTGAAATTCATATAATTTAGAACACCCCTTAATGTTTTCCTCAACCACTTTTGATTATTTAAAAAATTATACCATATATTTTCTTCAGAATATAGTGTCAGTGAAGACAAACCTGAGTATTCTGAACGGACCCATAGCCAGGATGACGGCCCTGGTCTCTGTGATATTTGCAGAGCTCACCATCATAGGTAGGACAGTGCTTTTTGGGGGTAAAATTGGGGGGGGGGGGGGGGGGGGGGAGGATTCGGCCCCATTTTCAATGTCAAAAAGTATATATTTTCCAAATGACTGCCTAAAATACTTAAATGAAGTTTCCAAGAAAAAACAATTGTGTAAATAAAATGCAACATTCAGTTAAATTCCCCATGCAGCTCAACGGGTTTAACTTATTAAATATAATATTGAAAACACTAATTCTCAATTTTAAAATTTGTGTTTACAAATATTAAATACGCAACTTTATAACATGACCTACGCTCCAGGAGTGTAATAACGTAATGCTCAATTGTGTTTATTACATGGGTGTTATGCAGCAGTTATATAACTGTGAAATGACGTCATTTTTGTTACGAAATGACGTCATTATTCCAGCGAATTTCTTCAGTTAAACTCTTTTACAGTGTGAATAAAAAGGTGAAAAGAGCATAAAATACAGAGAAAATGTGTTGGTCATGTTATAAATAGAATCTTAGATTCGTTGTCATTTTGTATTGAATTTATTAAACTAGTCATCTAAATAAAGATAAAAACTCGGCAAGCCTCGTTTTTATCTTTATTTAGATGACTCGTTAAATAAATTCAATACAAAACGACCACTCATGCAAGATCCTATATTTAAAAATATACTGCAAAACACCGCAATTTTTCCAGGTCTAAAGGGCACTGGCCCCATTCCCTAAATGATGGAAAAAAACACTAAAGAAAATATGTATTATATTTGCAGAGCTTACAATCATAGCTTAGAAATATGTATGATATTTGTAAAGGTCACCACCATAGATATGAAATATGTTTGATAGTTGCAGAGCTTACCATTTTAGATAGGAAATACTTATAAACCTGTTTAAGTGACAAAAGTGGTGATATGACGAAAATCCAGATTCATTTGATAGAAAATAATCATAAAAATACATATTTGCCCAAAACATCACAGTCTAGTACCTTCCCCTGTGTTTATGCAGGAGTGAGCATCCTGGTACTCAACAAGAACGACCACTACAAAGTGTGGGTGTACCGAGCCTTCTACCCTGTGGTGTGGTTCATCATACTGTCTCTGCCTCTCATGCAGGTAGGTGGTCGATTGTTTATGGTAATGCAGGTGTGTGGTCACCTGTTCACTGTAATTATGTGAGTGGTCACTTGTTCATGGTTATACAGGTAGGTGGTCACATGTTCGCTGTATGCAGGTGTGTGGTCACATGATCACTGTAATGCAAGTGAGTGGTCACATGTTCACAGTAATGCAGGTGTGTGGTCACATGTTCGCTGTAATGCAGGTGTGTGGTCACATGTTCGCTGTAATGCAGGTGTGTGGTCACATGTTCGCTGTAATGCAGATGTGTGGTCACATGTTCGCTGTAATGCAGGTGTGTGGTCACATGTTCGCTGTAATGCAGGTGTGTGGTCACATGTTAACTGTAATGCATGTGTGTGGTCACATGTTCGCTGTAATGCAGGTGTGTGGTCACATAATCACTGTAGTGCAAGTGAGTGGTCACATGTTCACTGTAATGCAGAGGTGTGGTCACATGTTCACTGTAATGCAGGTGTGTGGTCACATGTTCGCTGTAATTATGTGGGTGGTCACATGTTCACAGTAATGCAGGTGTGTGGTCACATGTTCGCTGTAATTATGTGGGTGGTCACATGTTCACAGTAATGCAGGTGTGTGGTCACATGTTCACAGTAATGCAGATGTGTGGTCACATGTTCACTGTAATTATGTGGGTGATCACATGTTCACAGTAATGCAGGTGTGTGGTCACATGTTCACTGTAATTATGTGGGTGGTCACATGTTCACAGTAATGCAGGTGTGTGGTCACATGTTCACAGTAATGCAGATGTGTGTTCACATGTTCACTGTAATTATGTGGGTGGTCACATGTTCACAGTAATGCAGGTGTGTGGTCACATGTTCACTGTAATTATGTGGGTGGTCACATGTTCACAGTAATGCAGGTGTGTGGTCACATGTTCACAGTAATGCAGATGTGTGGTCACATGTTCACTGTAATTATGTGAGTGGTCACATGTTCACAGTAATGCAGGTGTGTGGTCACATGTTCACTGTAATTATGTGGGTGGTCACATGTTCACAGTAATGCAGGTGTGTGGTCACATGTTCACAGTAATGCAGATGTGTGGTCACATGTTCACTGTAATTATGTGAGTGGTCACATGTTCACAGTAATGCAGGTGTGTGGTCACATGTTCACTGTAATGCAGATGTGTGGTCACATGTACAATATTAATTTATGAAATGCATGTGTATAAAGTGTCATACCAGATAAGCCTGTGCAGTTCCCACAGGCTAATTAGGACGAAACTTTCAGCCTAAAATGGATTTGTGTTAAGAATATATCTTTATATCAATACTTTCCTTAAAGTGGAAAGTGTCATCGCTAATAAGCCTGTGCAAAATTCAAAGGCTAATGTGGGATGACACTTTACTAACATGCATCAAGCCTGAATTTCTCTGAACGAGGCTCATGCCTATGTGAGGATGGTTTGGATTATTGGGCAATAGCGATCAATATATTCTTTTGTGTTTTTTTCTCCATGGATTTTATTTGCAAATTTATTTTTGTCAGATTTGTTTTATTTTATTCATGTTTTTGTTTTGTGATTTGAAGTAACATGTTATATTTTAATGTCACTTCAAAGTGAACCACAAACTGAAGTTATGCACTTTTTAGTCTAAATATTGGGAAAGAAATACATTTTAAATTTTTTTTAATATTTAGATTAAAAATGTGTATATTTTAATTTTGTTTGATATGTGTATTGTTAAGACTTTTATATTTTGATTTTTTTAAGAAACATTTCTTGATTAAACTTTTTTTTAAAGATGTGTTTGTCATTATATACCAGTCTAAAAGTTACATTTGACATAAATATTGTCTACTACAGGCTGCTAGAGTGAACTCGACGTGCAATCGTTTCCAGAGGATAGCTCTAGAGACTCGAGTGTTTGGCTACAAGAACTGCTCTCTTCTCGAACTTGACTCATTTCTCAACTTTGTCTTCCATGCAAGACTAAGGGTAAGCTTCTAAAGATAATTAAAAAGCTGTCAGTTTTGGTTATGAGTCTATAATTGTAGTTGAAATACATTTGCTTTTTCTAAAATTATAGTTGAGAACCAAGACATTTAATTGTATACTTGAGATTCTATTTGCAAGCTGCTTGAGGTATCTGATATGGAAAATGTTTACTGTGAAACTTTTAAAAATGAAAATGCTTTATTACTAGAGACTAATCAATGTGAATGCCTTATTACTAAGTCTTATTAATGTGATTGCTTTATAACTATTGGCTAATTAATATGAAAGCCGTATTAAGACTCAATTTGTTAAAGCCTTATTACTAGTGACTAATTATTGTGATTACCTTATTACCAAGACTATTTCACGTTAATCCCATGTAATTAAGACTCATTAATTAATTATGCAATTCATTTGTACTTTGTAATTATAGGTAGATTAGAATATCCTTAAAGTTAGGTATTTTACAGTTGCAGACTAAAAAAAAAGATACATTTGGTGTACAACTTAACTCTTTCAGTGCGGGAACCGAATTTTGAAGGACTTTGCAAACAGTTTGGATCCAGATGAGACGCCACAGAACGTGGCGTCTCATCAGGATCCAAACTGTTTTCTGTTCTGATAGTATTCTGTGAAAAAAATCGAAGAAAATGCTAATTTTAGAAATTCAGCAGACGACATTTTAGCAGATGACAAATTTCCCAGCATGCAAAGGTTTAACATGCCTGGTGTGCTGTTCTTTATAGGCCAAGCTGTTCCATTTTCCAATCCTACCAAAGTATCTGATAGCAATAGTTGTGTTGTCACTGTTTGTGCTGCTGATACTGCTACAGACTGGAACCATAGGCAAAACCCAACTGTTCTGAGGTCCTGAGAGTTCAGCGTTCGCAAGACCCTTTATCTCAGGAAATGTGATGTAAAATCACCTTGTCAACTGACGTTGGATTGAATAAGTGCATATGAACCGTGCCTGGGAAAACAGGGTTCGATGCAGGTGCATAGTATCATCCCAGATTAGTCTTTGCAGTCAGGGTCGACACTTTCCGCTTTATGGTGTTTTTTGTTTTAAGGAAGTCTCTTCAAGTGAAAATCAATTAAAGACGCAGTGTTGTATCTGATCCTTCGTGGACTTCACAGGCTAAACTGGGGAGACAATCTACGCTCTTGCATAAGCCCCATTTTTGCAGAACAAGGCTCATATATTGGATAAAACATTTGTGCTTGAGTTTACTCCTCAATTATAAGGCCATAATAATTGTGCCAGTCTCTTTAAAAACTGGGCTTAATGCAGGTGCATAAAGTTTAAAGACCACACTGGAAATATGGGTATACTCATTTTTGTGTTATCCTTGGTGTTGGTGTGTATGTCATGGTATATTTATCTTCATGTATGTGATATTTTTATATTTAGTACATGTTGTGAATGTCCATGTATGCATTCCTTGCCAAAATAAATCTATCTATCTATCTATCTAAAGTGAAGTCCTCACGGGCTAAACAAAGACGATACCTTAAGTTGAATAAAGGAGTTGGTTTACTGTGTTATGTTTAAAGGAGTTGGTTAATTGTGTTATTGATTGGCAGTTGTGATATTCATATAAGGATTTTGGTGTATTGAACTAAAACTATCGCTAGTGCAATGCATAGTGTTGTGGGAACACTTACAAGTTCTTGCAGTGTGATATATTTTGCAAGTCTCTACGTGATATAATGTGGGTGTCAAAATGAGTGCTCTATGTAACACAAAGTTTTCTTATGACAGGTGCTTTTTTTGACATAATTATTAATTGTCGTTCCTACATGTTAGCTATATCAGTGTGTTTATTATGTACTGGGTAAAATATTTTTACAAGTAGTACTAAATTTTATGTGCATACTTCCATGCTAAACTGTTCACAAAGAATGATTACAAGCTAAAGTTAATAATATATATTATGTGCTGAACTATAATCAAAATATATGTTTTATGAATCAGCATTCTTCTTTACCAAAATGATTTTACTTAAATTTGTTCTAACACACATTTTCATTATGTTAATTTGTGAACACAGCTTATCTACATAATTGTGGAATTAATTGTAAATAATGAACAAACAATTTATATACATATTGTACTTTTGCTTTGATTCAGATTGACTTACAAATATAAAGTACTATCAACTTATACATAGGATTACAGTTTATTTATATAATATCATTTTATTAGCGAGGCTGTTTTCAGATAAAACCCGAGCTATTGTCATAGCCAGCTCGTCTGCGTCTGCCATCGCGCTGTGCTAAAACCTTAACATTGGCTCTAAAATCAAAATGCTTCCACCTACAACTTTGAAAATTCATATGTAGATGCATCTTGATGAGTTCTACACGCCACACCCATTTTTGGGTCACTAGGTCAAAGGTCAAGGTCACTGTGACCTCTAATATCAAACTTTAACATAGGCTCTAAAATCAAAGTGCTTCCACCTACAACTTTGAAACTTCATATGTAGTTGCACCTTGATGAGTTCTACATGCCACACCCATTTTTGGGTCACTAGGTCAAAGGTCAAGGTCACTGTGACCTCTAATATAAAACTTTAACAAAAACCTTAACATTGCCTCTAAAATCAAAGTGCTTCCACCTACAACTTTGAAACTTCATATGTAGATGCACCTTGATGAGTTCTACACGCCACACCCATTTTGGGTCACTAGGTCAAAGGTCAAGGTCTAAAAAAAAAAAAATTGACAAGCTTTCGCAGCCAAGCGTGGCACCCATTATGCGGTGCTCTTGTTCCCCATGGCATTGTGGTTGTTTAACTCTGTTTTTCACTGTATGTGTCATTATGTGTATCATGCATTTTTTTTCTATACATTTTCATATACATTTTTTGGTGCAATAGTATGCATGACTGACACTCATTTTTGTACAAATACTCATGTTTTGTGCTATTTAATTATTTGTTTTGATATTAATTTTAATGTACATGTGATTAAAATACAGTGCCAGAAAGCTCAGAAATATGTTTTGGAAACCAAATAAGTCTAGTCTATGCAAATACTTTGCCTTAACATTTCTGTCAAGCTATTTGGTTTCTGGAAGTGTGTATCTACTGATACTAGATATGAGCTGCACTTTGTTAAAATTGGGTTTATGCATGTGCGTAAAGTGTCGTCCCAGATTAGCCTGTGCAATCTGCACAGGCTATTCAGGGGCAACACTTTTCACATCAACTGGATTTTTGATAAGAAGAGATTTTCTTTAAATGAAAAATATAGTAAAAGCAGAAAGTTTTGTCTCTGATTAGCCTGTGGGGACTGCACAAGTAAAATTGGGACGACACTTTACGCACATGCATTAAACCCCCTTTTCACAGAGTAAGGTCCATGAATAATCTGAAACAATGTGCTACATTTCAGTGTTAAGTTGTTATGCTTTCAAAAAAGTACATAAAGAACATGAAAATCAACACACATTTTTATTTGCTGTAACTGAAACAATGTGTACATATGTGATCAGATCTGAGTCACGAAAACACCTTTTCAAACTTAAACTAGCTTACAAACTCCGTTGGTAAAGGGCTGTACAACAAATTGGTGGTATGATTACCGGCTGGTGAAAGTCCATTTTCCCCTATATGTGATGCAAAATGGCAGTTGTCAGTTTCTGGCATTAGTTTGTGTACTTGGGTCTAACCTTAGAAAAGTTTGAGTAGGTTATTCAACAGCTGTGACAGTACTGACATACTGTTGGCAATAGCGAAACAAAAAATCTTTAACCTTGCAACATAATAGCATAAATTGACTTTTATTTGGAAGGTTATTAAATAGGCCCATTGTAACACTTTCTACTTTAACTCAGAACTGGTAAAATGACCTGCATTCATGAAGTATCGAAATGCAAGAGTACAAGCAGAAATTATTGGCTTAACACATCTGGGAAATTATTCACATATTTTTACCTCTGATCTTTTGACTTTTAATAACACAACACATTGGGGATATAAACTTACATTTTAACCACAGCTGCACATTCATTATCTCTCAGTATTTTTCTTGTGTAGAAGACGTGAGTTCTCTCTAAAAATCTAGGAATCCAAAGCAAACAAGCCTTATTCTGGGATATCTATTTTTAAAGATATCTTGTAAACAAAAATCCAGTGTTTGCAGAAGGTGTTATCCTTGATCAGCATGCAGACTGCTGTCTAATCATGGACGACACTTGCATTAAGCCCAGTTTTCCCAGAACAAGGCTTAAATGTACGAGACAAAGGCTCAAATGTAAGGGACCAAGACTCAAGTGTAAGGGACCAAGGCTTAAATGTACGAGACAAAAGCTCAAATGTAAGGGACCAAGACTCAAGTGTAAGGGACCAAGGCTTAAATGTACGAGACAAAAGCTAAAATGTAAGGGACAAAGGCTCAAGTGTTAGGGACCAAGGCTCAAATGTAAGGGACGGAAGCTCAAATGTCAGGACCCAAGGCTAAAATGTAAGGGACCAAGGCTCAAATGTAAGGGACCAATACTCAAATGTAAGGGACCAATCCTCTATTGCAAGGACAAAGCAAGGCTAAAATGTAAGGAACAAAAGCTCAATATAAGGGACCAATGCTCAAATGTAAGGGATCAATGCTCAAATGTAAGGGACCAAGGCTTAAATGTATGGGACCAAGGCTCAAATGTAAAGGACAAAAACTAGTAAGGGACCAAGGCTCAAATGCAAGTGACCTAAGCTCAAATGTAAGGGACCAATGAACAAATGTAAGGAACCAAGGCTCAAATGTAAGGGGCCAAGGCTCAAGGGACCAATACTCAAATATAAGGGGCCAAGGCTAAAATGTAAGGGGCCAAGGCTCCAATGTTAGGGACCAATACTCAAATGTAAGGGACAAAAGCTTAAATGTAAGGGACCAAGGCTCAAATGTAAGGGACCAATACTCTATTGTAAGGGACCAAGTAAGGCTCAAATGTAAGGGACAAAAGCTCAAATGTAAGGGACCAATGCTCAAATGTAAGGGACCAAGACTCAAATGTAAGGGGCCAAGGCTCAAATGTTAGGGACAAAAGCTCAAATGTAAGGAACCAAGGCTCAAATGTAAGGGACAAAAGCTCAAATGTAAGGGGCCAAGGCTCGAATGTAAGGGACCAAGGCTCAAATGTAAGGGACTAATCCACTATTGTAAGGGACCAAGCAAAGCTCAAATGTAAGGGACAAAAGCTCAAATGTAAGTAATCAAGGCTCAAATGTAAGGGACAAAAGCTCAAATGTAAGGGGCCAAGGCTCAAATGTAAGGGACCAAGGCTCAAATGTAAGGGACTAATCCTCTATTGTAAGGAACCAAGCAAGGCTCAAATGTAAGGGACAAAAGCTTAAATATAAGGGACCAAGGCTCAAATGTAAGGGACCAATGCTCAAATGTTAGGGGCCAAGACTCCATGTTAGGGACCAATGCTCTATTGTAAGGGACCAAGCCTCAAATGTAAGAGACCAAGGGCTCATGGGCCCCTTATTGTATTACTGCACATCCATCTGTTAAAAAATCCATGGTTTAAAGCTTAACATGGTTGTTTTAATGAACATAGATTTGATAGTTCTCAGTACATTTATAATTAGCAATATCCCGCAAGGCACATCAATTGGTAATGTAGACTTTAAAAGGGACCTGTTAACAGTTTGGTAAATTGACAAATTAAAAAAAAATGGTTTCAGATTAGCATTTTTTTTTTGTTATAGTTATGTTATTTGCAAGGAAACAATAATACTGAACAGTAATCATGCTCTTAAATATCTGTTATATCCATCTTTTGACAATTTAAAAACCTGAAAATGATTCAGCGCTACAAATGATAAACAATTGAATAATTTGGAAAGTTCTGTTGTTAGCGTAACATTTCGTGAAACTACCTGGATTGTGTATATAAAGTAAAAAAATTTCACTAGATGTGTATCAGCACGGGTGGTCGAGTGGTTTAAGAATTAGACTTTAACTCAAAGGGTCGGTGGTTCGAGCCCAATTTTTTTCTTGTTTTACACAGGAGCTTTTTAGTTTGGATGTTTACATTTATAAATGTATAGCTTCTTATTACAAAATTCAAAACGTTCCAAAATCTGTGAACACGTCCCTTGAAGATTTTTCAGCCATGATTATCCCAGTAAAGAAGAGAAAATGTGCTCCACCTTATCCATGGTTTATTCTAAACATTGTTAAATTTGATAACAAATAGGCACAGGTTTTAAAAGTAATTGAAAGAAACACAATACAAATAATTGTTATCTAAGATGTATGATGTATGTATACAGCGTATTTCTGAACATTGGGTATCAAACTTTGTATCATAAATAAATGTAACCATTTGAGACATTTTGCATTAAGAGAACAATAACAGATGACAAGGAAATTTATTATGACTGTACCCCGAGAATAGATGACGTTTATGGTTAAAGTCGCCACCTGGTGTACTTGGATGCAATAAATAAAGACATCCTGTAAGGTAATCATGGTAATGCCTTCATACAGAGCAGTAAAATATTGCACACACAACTTCCTAATATGTCAAGAATGATTTGCAATTAATTAGCCAATTATTTTTTGTGGGTATTATATCTATAACTGTTTAAATATTTTATACAGAAGTGCGTAAAAAAGTACTACATTTACCAATGAGGAAGACAGATGTGACTGTTACATGTGACACGTAGTCTTATGATGGTGGACTTAGGCGACAAATGTTTTTAAAATCCGTCTCTTTTTGGCAAAATTCGTCCCTTTTTGGCAAATTATGGCAGAGACAGGAATTTTCAAGCAGTTACAGCCGAATTTGACCTTTGATCTCTAAGTGTGACTTGACCTTTGAGGAAAGGACACGGATTTTACATCAGACGTGTTGTCTTATGAGGTTAGACATTTATGCCAAGTAGTTTCAAAATCCATCAAAATACGGCCAAGCTATGGCTTAGACATACATACAGAAAGACATTGTGAGGGGACATACAAATCAACAAATTAATTTCTTATCTTTAAATGTATTCCTCAATGTAATGATCACATTAGTTCAACAAAAAAATGTTTCAAATTTTCCTTATTCAACCTTGCAGTTGTATAATAAAAAGTACAAACACCAGCAAAGTTTTTAACAGCAACATAAAATGCTTTTTCAAAGTTAGAAAACATTTTTTTAACAACTGGTTGCACTTATGACAGTTTCTTTACGTTTATAAATTAAAAAAATTTCATCAACCTTTATTTTACATCATTGATCATAAAATACAAATTTTGAAAGAAAACCAAATATATTTCTTATGCAATATTTTCTTTGATTTTTATGTTAACAACAGGTGAACATAAACATTTAAATATCTGTTGTTTCATAAACACTTGTAATCATCCATTTTCTCCAAAGTCCTCTGTGAATTCCTTGAACTTTACAAGGTCTCCCTCGGTGACTGTCCGTCTGTGCGTCTGGAGAGATTTGATGAAGTCACCTATTTGAACTTGGCGAGGTTGGATCTGAAATGGAAATTTAATATGACTTTTACAGAGGTTACAATTGTTTATTGATTTCTGCTTTCCTCAATTGCAAAACGATATTATCTGAGTTTGTCAATATAAATCAGTATTTCATGACTAGAACTTGACTTAAGTTGTGAATCTGGTAAGTCAATATCATGGGCAAGGCACTCTTTCAATAAGAGACACAGAGCTACGTTCTTTTATTGGGATTGGATAGAATAGGCCTGAACTCTGAATATAGTAACTGTTCTGAAAAAAAATCTAAAGTCTGTTGCCAATAGTGACAAAATCACCAATATTCATTCTCACAAGAACTTGTCACAGTTTTAGTCAATACCAATCCATGTTGTGATGGGTAGAAAGTTATAAATAAACATGTTCCAAGTTGCACCAATACAGCATAAAATAAAAGAAATTAGACCTACAAGTTTTCAATGTTGTACATGTAATTTGAAAAGTGTACATGTGTGTGTCTCTTGATAAACAGACTGACAGTGAATCCATTACACCCTAAATAATGATAACAAGCATATTTGTTGCATTGATATTTCATTCCAAAAATAAATGTGACAGACGGACTGTCGGATGGACAACGCCAATTCTATATCCCTCCGCCTTTGGCGAGTGATATTAATAATAATATTAGCATTATTTTTATCGTTAGTAGTAGCAGTATATTACTCTCTATGTCACTTATTAGCATAAAAACAATCAGTAAAACCTTATCTGGTGGTAGGTCAATCATACGAGAGTTCAGGGCTCCTGGTGTATCTGGAGTGCACGGTGTGAGATGGCCCTCTGAAAATACAGGAACCATTAAATCTGAACTAAGTGGTACATTGTTTGAATGTCGGAATCAATGTTTGCTGAAATATGTCATGCTTATGGATGTCTGTGGGGCATTCGGCTGGCAAAACTATGTTTTTTGCTGAAAAATAATTGGCCTTTTCTGCCATTTTGTAAAACATACAGCCAATTTTTATTTCAAAGGGCCATCTTGCATCCAGTCGAAAAATTGTGCATCAACATTGTCAAACTATGATAGATACTGTAGTTATTGAAGCCATACTAAGAACAAAAAGTAGAGGTCCCTTGATTGCTCAATTGTGTAATGGGTGCTTATTCACATATGTTAAAATGTGTATCAAGGCAGCTAAGAGATTTACAGACATGTCAAAACTGGTTCCTTTCTTAAGTCTGACATCACATCTTAGAATTTTTTTGGATAAAAGACTTCGAACATAAACCTTCATCGAACATCTACGTTCCAAATGAATGAGCAAACCCCAAAAAAAAAAAAAAGTTAGTGTCTGCAATACCAAGCGATTCATTTAAAGTATAATATTTATAAACTAGAGCTTTGTCACAGATGTGACGTATGCCCCCACATGCTGCATTGACACAGAATATTTTGCATGCTGTCTTCACAAAACAAGAGAAGCTATGATGGTAAACAAATGTGCCAAATGATTTTAAAATCTCCCAATGAACGACATAGTTATGGCCCGGACAAGTCTTTTATGGAAAATTTTGACCTTTGAACTCAAAGTGTGACCTTGACCTTGGAGATATCGAGTTAATTCTTTCGCATGACACACTGTCCAATGATGGTGAAGAAATGTGCCAAATGATTTTAAAGTCACACAATAAATGACAAAGTTATTTGCTTGACAAGCTCATTTATGGGCAACTCCAAGTGTGACCTTGACCTTGGAGATATCGACATACTTCTTCGCATGACATACCGTCCCATGATAGTTAACAACTGTACATGTCATTTTAAAATCTAACGATAAATGACATAGTTATGGTCCGGACAAACTTTCTGTTTAAAACGCACTAAGTGACTCCGTGACCTAGTTTTTGACCCGGCATGACACATATTCAATCTTCACCTAGACATCATCTAGATACAACTTCTGACCAAGTTTGGTGAAGATCGGATTAAATTTTCGGGACAGACAGATCAACCGACAAAGTGACTCCTATATAGCTGCCATTACCAATGGTAATGGGGGTATAATAACTTGCATAAAACTCAACATGACAACATTCTATACATTTAAAAGCATAGTGAATATGAACATGAAAAAAAACTACCACTATCTACCAGCAGTTTGACACCAGTATTGCGCCATGCGGAGGTCCCGTATGGGTCCAAACAGTGCCCCCAAGGTCATGTTGGCAATGTCACTGCCGGAGTAGCCGTCAGTGCTGTCAGCAAGGTAGCACCATTCCTTGTCCGTCAGTTGCAGGTTGTTGTCTCGAGTGTGGATCTTGATAAGGGAAATCCTGGCATCTCTGAAGTGGTTTAAAGAATTAATCAGCTGCACATGCATACTGTATAAATAATAAGATTTTTTTAATAAATTGTGTTACCATAGAGGTACCAAATGAATTTATTTCTTATTTCTGTTGAATTTTAATTCTTTATGCTGGTAAAAAAAATCTGACTTATTAACTTAAATATTTATCATTCAGTCTTAATATTCAGTCATTTGTTTTAAGAAAATAAACAAACAAATATCAACTAAAAAAACCCATCAGTACCTCACCTTTACAAGTGTCTGTATGATCAACTTATTATTTCCATCAGTCTTCCATCAAACATTTTCCCTTCTCCATATAAAAAGTCAAATCAAATTTAATATTAAATGCTAAACACACACACATATTCACTATTCCCTCGCACCTGTCAGGCAATGGAATGTAAATCCTTTTCTGAAACCGTCTGAGGAAAGCTGAATCCAGCTCCCAAGGGCAGTTGGTCGCACAGAGCAGGAAGATTTTCTCGCTGGAACTTGAGTTGTCCGCCCCTTCCATCTGCTTTAGAAGCTCGGTCTTCATGCGGCGTGTGTGCTCCTCCTCGCGCAGGCTGCGCTGGCGACAGATACTGTCGATCTCGTCTATGAAGATCACGGAGCGGCCCTCGGGCTGGCTGTTGGCATGCTGGAAGAGCTCCTTGATCAGTCTGAAGGGGAGGTAAATCATAAATAAAGTTGTATGATTCTTTATCCAGGGTATTTAAATACAAATAAATAATGCAAGTCTCATAAACAGAGTTGTACGCTCTTTGATCAATCTGCAAGGGAGGAAAGTAATGCAAGCTTCATAAATACATTCTCCTTTATAAGCCTGAAACAAAGGTTAATTATGCATATCTTATAAATACACAGTTGTATGATTCTATATCAGCCTGCAAGGGAGATAAATGATGCAAGTCTAATAAACACAGTTGTATTTTCCTAGATCATTCTGCAAGGGAAATCAATCAGTGAAGTCTCATAAATACACAGTTGTATGTTCATTGATCAGCCGGCAAGGGAAGTAAATGATGAAAGTCTTATCATATAAAAAGTGCTATGATAATAAATGTCATTTACAAAGTCATTTTTGTAGTTTGTTTATTGTTTGTGATGGGAACATGGTGTTAAGACCCATAATAGACAGGCACCTTAGAAGTATGCAAAGAAAAAACTTGTCAAATCATGGATCCATGCAAACTATGTTTACAAATTTTTTACTGTGCACAGATAGAACATGGTGGATTCATAATCTTCATGGACATCTGGCTTTCTTGTGGTTTTATGTAGAAAGGCTTATTAAAGACTTGTTCTCCTGGGCCATAGATTGCCAGAAAAAAAAGTTTTTACTTGTCGTCACAATTCACCCTTATTCATAATCCCGTCTTTAATCAGTAAAACATTTGTATTTCAGTAAAAATTCACAGATACTTATGTTATTTTATAAATTACCTCAACAAAAACTTTTGAAAAAAAACACACAAAACATTTTAAAATAAACATAACACATTTCAGGAACACCAGCCCAAAGACTAAATCTTACTTTTCGCTCTCTGACAACTTGAAAAATAACCTGCAAAATAACATGTTAAGGTAAACAAAACACAATTCTTACCAGGATTACTACTTACTTCTCGCTCTCTCCCACCCAACTAGAGACTAGATCAGAGCTGGACACGCAGTAGAAAGTGGAGTTGATCTCTGCGGATATCGCCTCTGCCACCCTACTCTTGCCTGTGCCTGGTGGTCCATACAGCAAGATTCGCTTCCAAGGCTTGATGCAGCCTGCAGATAGAACATAGCTACGTAGCTATGGATTTGAATGGTATTTTTCCAAGATAAAATCATTTCAACCAAACCCATGACTTAATGCATCCTGCAGAAAATAGTTTGCATTTGGGTGGTATTTTTCCAAAATTATTTCATTAAAAACCATGGCTTGATGCAGTAATTCCAAAAGTGTTACAAAAATCAACTGTTTAAAACAGAGGGGGTAATCACGTGACAAACAAGATGGCAACATCAATGCTGAGACAGGTATTTTCTACCGTTTTATACTCTTAATTACTTGTATTAATGGTTAAAACGCTGCTCATTTTCCAGCCATATCAGCAAGAAAATAATAAGTGTTTATTTATGATAAATATTCACTCTTTATCTATACTTTACTCGCTGCCAATTTTTTTTGTGGGAGCTGCTATTTCCCCTTAAGACTCCTTCTGTAAAAGGACACATAAATCCTAATTAAAGAACAGTCTACTCTCGTTATCTCGAAGTCGCCGGGAACAAGAAAAAATATCGAGATAACGAGAGTTCAAGATATCCGATAAGACGTCTTCAAAGAAAAAATGAGACAAAAATTTACCTTGTTTTTAACATCTATATACCTTCTAAGCGGTCTTACTAAAGCCGTCACTGTGTGGCATAATACTCTCTACTACCCTATCTATTACCTGATATAAACGCGTTTTTACGAAGCACAATTACATTTGCTATTTAAATGCTTAAAATGACGTTTAAAGTGTTACTGAATTCCATGAACACATGCGGTTAAATTATCATTTTCTGAACTGTCGAGTAAACATCAAGTAATGTTGCTATTTAAAGTTATGATGCAATTGACTTCCAATAAAGACGAGGGTTTTTCATCTAAACATTCGTAAATCACGTTTCAGAATAGTAAACTGTACATGTACATTTTGTAGTTTGAAATGCAAAGTTCAATCTATTATTAGTACAGGATAAAATAAACCCACATGTTATAAAGTGACAGGCCTTACTCAAGTGTTAATTATTGGCTAACGACATTACACATGTGTGGTCATTGATGCAATTAACAGATCAATAATCTACCGCACAGTATCGGGAGCAGCCGGGCAAAGCGGGACAGTGAAGTCAAAGAAAAAATTTCTCACCTTTGCCGACACTGGGACAGTTATTCGCACTTCGAGATAAACCACAGTAAATACATGTAAAGTCAGGACTCGGGACAAATTTTTATTGAATTAT
Organism: Dreissena polymorpha; assembly: GCF_020536995.1. Lineage (NCBI taxonomy): Eukaryota > Metazoa > Mollusca > Bivalvia > Myida > Dreissenidae > Dreissena > Dreissena polymorpha. The sequence goes on along the minus strand of NC_068360.1, from coordinate 59,988,198 downwards.
TCGACATAACGAAAATCGAGATATGCGATGTTTATTAATATAGATAAAGAAGGAGAATAGTTGGGACATTGAGCTTACTTTGACATATAAAGAAAATCGAGATATCCGATGTTGAGATAATGAGAGTACATGTAGACTGTATTTGAAACAAAATAAAACATAAGCTACATGTTCACAGATTATTATTTTTTAAGTCTTTAAATGTATTTATGAAGAAACAATTACATGTACAATACGTACAATAATTTGATATCAATAAAAAGTAGAAAGCACAATTTTCTATTCCTGTGGATTTGATCCCAGGACTTTTGGGAAACAATCTAAAGCAGTACCACTGGCCACTCTTTTATTATTAAAACACTGTAAATCCAATAAAACGCTCTCCTTTATAACCCAGAATCAAATATAACGCGAGCGACTCCAGTTTTTTCTCCAACCTAACATTTCTTTCATATATGTCTCTATTATAATAAATTTGAAGCTCACCCATACTTGGGCTTTACACAGTTTAATAGTGACAATCTATTGTTTGATGCAAATAAAGCTTAGAAAAAATGGTTAGCATATATTAGCTGATTTCTATTCAAGAGCTTTCAATCTTTGCGATCACTGTGACCTGTGACAATTTTGACAAGTTAATATATAGAGAATATTTTGTGAGTTTTGGATAAAGATCAAGTTTATCATGTGAGGCTTAAATTTTTAAATAAAGTGATGTTTATATGAGATTATCAACTAGAAAAACAGTACATATGCAGTTGCTGATACTGCAGGGTTTGAATGAATGTATTGGCACATGACATGATAACACAACATGGCAATTCAAACACTATTTTAGCTTTAAATGCAGTCTGCTTATAACCTGTGTTTGTGACTTTGACTTCATCATGTGCCTTTTTACTAGAATTACACATATTTTTTCAAAGAAACAATGAAAGAATTAAAAAAATCAGTTGATTTATTTCAATTGACAACATACATTATTTTTCTCCCTCAAGAGTGTTGTTTCCTTTGTTTAAATGTAATCTATCTAATGTCTTTGGAATTTCGAACAATAATTTTGGGACAATTGTCATTTTGCCAATCTATGAACAAGAATTTTAACTTTCAGATATTCCTAATGATACCAACCACCCGTTTTTACCATGAAACCATACTTGGTGCGTTTTGATTTATAAGTCATGCTAGTTTTACCTGTGAAGAGCTGTGGGAACTGTAATGGCATGATAATAGCCTCCGTGAGCGTCTCCTTGGCATCATGCAGTCCTGAAAGAGAATTACACACAAAATACAATAGACATTATTACAAACAATAAGTTATGTCCAAGAGCTCATTATTCTAATGTGTGGTTGATTGGGCATGAAAAAAAAGTGTCTTATACATCTACATGTCATTGTAATTACATTTTTTAAGTTTCTATTTAATCGGCTGAGAGATGCAAAAGTTTGTTTCCTCTTTAAACACTTACAAAGACAATCCAACTGATACAGCACTGAACAACAGAGTGACCCCAAAAGAAATCGCCTACCAGCAAGACATTTATTATAATTTTATTATGTAACCAGTCTAACAAAACTAAATTGCTCTGATATAGACAAATGTCCAGACATGAATTTTATGTCCTGTATTGACCAACTACAGGGATTTTCCCCATCTTTGTTCAGCGGCCTTGGCCAATCAATTTGTGAAAAAAAAGAGTTGCGAACTGTTCAAGATTGTGAAATAAAAAGTTGCAAATTGTTTAAAATTTGCAAAAAATAGTCAGAACTTTTTAAATAGTGAAAATTTGAGTTGCAAACTCCTTTATATTGTGAAAATTTAAGTAATCAATTCTCAAATTTGTGAAAAATAGCCATTCTCTAAGAAGAAAAAGAATCACTGACCTATGTCTAGACCTGCTATGGTATGGAGTGACATACTATGTTGTGCATTTACCTGCTGGATCATGATCTAGGGTACACCTATGTGGGGAAATGTTCTATCATCTTGTAGGGTTCACTGTAGCTCTTATTTTTTAAACAGAACTATCAAAGCAAAATACCATTGGTAAAGTTATAAAAGATTTCACTGGCGGGTCAGAATCTGAAATTACATCCCTTTATAACTTGCTTTTTTATGGACTAACTTACTGCTATAATATACACTGACCAGTTGCTATGTGATGGACTTACTTGCTATGAAATGCACGGACCAGCTACACAATAAAAATGTCTGATCTGTTCTGAACAAACATTGTCAAAGACTGACTTGCCTTGTTGAGAACTAACCTGATATGGCAAAAGACTGACAAGCTATGCTGAGTACTGACAAGCTATGTTGAGAACAGACAAGCTATGATTTAGACTAACAAACTATGTTGAGGACTGATCGGCTATCTCAAAGACTGTACTGCCATGTCAAAGACTGACCTGCTATGTCACGGACTGACCTTTCTCAATGACTGACCTGCAATGTCAATGGCTGACCAGCTATGTCAAGGACTGACCTACATTGTTAGGGACTGAACTGCTATGTCAAGGACTGACCAGCTATGTTAAGGACTGACCTGCTATGTCAAGGGCTGATCTGCTATGTCAAGGACTGACCTGCTTTGTTAAGGACTGACCTGCTATGTTAAGGACTGATCAGCTATGTCAAGGACTGACCTATCTCAAGGACTGACCTGCTATGTCAAAGAGTGACCTATCTCAAGGATGACCTGCATTGTCATGGGCTGACCAGCTATGTCAAGGGCTCACCAGCTATGTCAAGGACTGACCTGCTATGTCAAGGACTAACCTGCTATGGCAAGGGCTGACCTGCTATGGCAAGGGCTGACCTGCTATGTCAAGAACTGACCTGCTATGTCAAGGACTGACCAGCTATGTCAAGGGCTGACCTGCTATGTCAAGGACTGACCTGCTATGTCAAGGACTGACCTGCTATGTCAATGACTGACCTGCTATGTGAAGGACTGACCTGCTATGTCAAGGGCTGACTTGCTATGTCAAGGGCTGACCAGCTATCTCAAGGACTAACCTGCAATGTTAAGGGCTGACCAGCTATGTCAAGGGCTGACCAGCTATGTCAAGGACTGACCTGCTATGTCAATGACTGACCTGCTATATCAAGGGCTTACCTGCTATGTCAAGGGCTGACCTGCTATGTCAAGGGCTGACCTGCTATGTCAAGGACTGACCAGCTATGTCAAGGACTAACCTGCTATGTTAAGGAATGATCAGCTATGCCAAGGGCTTACCAGCTATGTCAAGACCTGACCTGCTATGTCAAGGACTGGCCAGCTATGTTAAGGACTGAGCTGCTATGTCAAGGACTGACCTGCTATGTCAAGGACTGGCCTGCTATGTTTAAGACTGATCAGCTATGTCAAGGACTGACCTGCTATGTTAAGGAATGATCAGCTATGACAAGGGCTGACCAGCTATGTCAAGAACTGACCTTCTATGTTAAGGAATGATCAGCTATGTCAAGGGCTGACCAGCTATGTCAAGAACTGACCTGCTATGTTAAAGACTGACCAGCTATGTCAAGGACTGACCTGCTATGTGAAGGACTGATCAGTTATGTCAAGGACTGACCTGCTATGTTAAGGACTGATCAGCTATGTCAAGGACTGACCTTTCTCAAGGATTGACCTGCTATGTCAAAGAGTGACCTATCTCAAGGACTGATCTGCATTGTCAAGGGCCGACCAGCTATGTCAAGGGCTGACCAGCTATGTCAAGGACTGACCTGCTATGTTAAGGACTGACCTGTTATGTCAAGGGCTGACTTGCTATGTCAAGGGCTGACCTGCTATGTCATGGACTGACCTACTATGTCAAGGACTGACCTGCTATGTTAAGGACTGACCAGCTATGTCAAGGGCTGACCAACTATGTCAAGGACTGACCTTCTATGGCAAAGACTGACCTGCTATGTCAAGGGCTGACCTGCTATGTCAAGGGCTGACCAGCTATGTCAAGGACTGGCCTGCTATGTTAAGGACTGATCAGCTATGTTAACAGCTGACCAGCTATGTAACGGACTGACCTGCTATGTCAAGGACTGACCTGCTATGTCAAGGGCTGATCAGCTATGTCAAGGACTGACCTGCTATGTTTAGGACTGATCAGCTATGTCAAGGACTGGCCTGCTATGTTAAGGACGGATCAGCTATGTCAAGGACTGACCAATCTCAATGACTGACCTGCATTGTCAAGGGCTGACCAGCTATGTCAAGGGCTGACCAGCTATGTCAATGGCTGACCAGCTATGTCAAGGGCTGACCAGCTATGTCAAGGGCTCACCAGCTATGTCAAGGGCTGACCAGCTATGTCAAGGGCTGACCAGCTATGTCAAGGGCTGACCTGCTATGTCAAGGGCTGACCAGCTTTTTCAAAAACTGACCTGCTATGTCTTGGAAGGTGAGACCTCCCTTCTTCACAATTGTCTCTTCAATAGCTGCTCTGCGCTGTGGATCTTTCTTCCCAGTAGATTCAGGAACGCGGTCTTCTGCAATGCAGTTACATTACAACTTTATCCATCATTTCTCCACTAACGATTGCAAACTCTTTTTGCATATTACAATAAGGAACACAAATCAACTAAAAGTAGTTTTGGGTCTAAACTCAACCTCTAGGCTATACACATTTAGTTAATTGGGTCCTTTGAAAAGAAAAATATCCAAATTGAATGACTACATTTATTTTGACAGTTCAATGAACAAAGGTCCACATACTTACCGTCCCAAAAACCAACAGACAGGTGCAAAACAATATACCTTAGCTTCTTAGAAAGTTTGTATAAATTGCTTCATTCACTTCAAAGTAGACTAGGAAAACTGGGATGAATGCATGTGTGTGAAGTGTCGTCCAAAATGTAGTCCGTACTGGCTAATCAAAGATGACACTTTCCGCATCATCTGGATTTTCACTAAGAAGAGGCTTCATTTAAACGAAAAATACCATTAAAGCAGAAAGTGTCATCCCTGATTAGCATGTGCGGACTGTACAGGCTAATCAGGGATATTACTTTGTCAACAAGCATAAAGCCCTGTTTTTTTCAGAGAGAGATTCATATTCATTTGAACATTGTGTTTAAGGATAAAGAACACCCTGTTTTTTTCAGAGAGACTCTTATTCCTTTAAACATTGTGTTTAAGAAGACTATAAAGCACACCGATCCCATTGGAAGACTTGCATGGGCTGCTAGCGACGGAGGGCACCTGCTGGTCAGTGCTTGGGTCACTAGGGGGCTTGTCCAGCTGATCTATCTTGGCCAGCAGGATGGACACGTGGCTCTGGACATTGGCCTGCAGCTGCTCAAACAAGGCCTGCAAGCATAACATCTGACCCTGATACATGTATCTTGAATATTCTAAAGTATGTTTCAACATAACATCTGACCCTGATATCTTAAATATTCTAAAGTCTGTTTCAACATAACATCTGACCCAGATATCTTAAATACTCTAAAGTCTGTTTCAACATAACATCTGACCCAGATATCTTGAATATTCTAAAGTCTGTTTCAACATAACATCTGACCCAGATATTTTGAATACTCTAAAGCCTGTTTCAACTTAACATCTGACCCAGATATCTTGAATATTCTCAAGTCAACATACCACTTTGTTTTCTATTAAAAAGGGCACACATTTGTAATGTTGTTTTGTGCTACACAGCCTAGATAAAATAGTAAAAGATCTCTATGTGCTATACATTTTTGATTCTGCTATCGATTAGCCCTCGCTTTCCATTCGAATGACATAGAGCTGTGAAGCGTTTGAATATCATTCAGTTGAATGTTTGCAGAACAGATGATTTAAACAAAGTACATGACTTATTTGTGCAGTTCAATTCAAAATCAAACCTTGATTGGTTAGTCTATTCATGGCCATGAACAAAAGTTTTAAGAAACAATTTTAAAAGGAAGTAAAAAAGCTTATTTTAAATATACCAAACAAAAACAAAATTGTTTTGAATTAATTTGCACTTCATCAAGGATGCATAGAAGGTACAAATGATAAAGAGATGTTTGTGATGACAAAGAATGGAACTTTGGACATTGACATTGGATATTTGGATACAGGGGCTTATGGATCAAATATTTAAATATATTCTTATAAGGATTAATGAATATTTAAATATTTCAGGATTCGTTTACATCCCGTATAAATACCCTAAAACTGTTCTGCACTCGCAGACGTGGAATAAAAAAGTAATCAAAACCAATAAACATAATAAAAATAAAAATCAGAAAATATTTATGCTAAACCTTAGTTAATACAGGGTAACCCATTTCTTTAAGCTTGATTTATTCAAAAGCCTCAGGCTATAATTGAAACCCTCTTGAGTCTGTACATTGGTAGACCACATACATGCTGTCTTTATGGGAGACCTAAAGAACACTGCCACAGTGGGGATAGAACACTTGACCTCTTAGTAGGCTGCCACCATATCCATTACGCAACCAATACTAAACCTTATGTTGTAAGTTCTTTTCAACCGCAGCCAGCTGTTGTATGCGGCTCTGGCATCGCTGGGAGGTCTCTAACATCAGTTGTATGTCCACGTTGGACGCCTTCTTCCCTTCTAGGAGCACAGCTTCCAAGCTGCAGGCGACAATGATTGAAATGACTTTTTTTTAAATATGGTGCATAATATGGGTTAGCTTTGTATGAACTAAGGTATTAGTGTCTTTTTTCAAAGTCTAGGGCCATCTGGAAAAACTAGGCTTGATGCATGTGCTAAAAGTTTTGTCCTATAATAGCCAGTACAGTCTGCATGAGCTAATCAGGGATGACACTTTCCCCTTTTATAAAAATTTCTATTTGGTGAAAGACTCTCCTAAAGAAACATCCAGTTAAGGGGAAATATGCCATCCCTGATTAGCCCATATAGACTGCATAGGTTTTCCCTCGATGAGACTACACCAAGACTGAAACCTAGACCTATTGATAGTTTTATAAAATTTACATAACTGAACCTGAATTGTTTAGTTAAAGGTATATTTAAAATGTGCATTGAAACTCAATACAAACGATAAACATACCCATATCACGTCTTTTCATATTCCTTATATTTTATTTTCCATGCTTAAAATTGTTTCATATAATAAATGTACTAACTTGTGATAAAAATATTCAAACATTCGCTTGTAGGTTTCTACACTTAGACAACTCTTTCACAATTAATTTTAATGCAAGTTCTTTGGTTTTGCACCCACCATTGACAGTGTAAATTTTCTGATCATTAAAATTAGAAAAACAAGTTCATATTTGTATGAAAGACAGTAGGTATACAAATTTAAAAGGTGATATAATAATATATTTTAAGTACCTGACATTTAAAAAAAAATGTTGATGACAATTTTATAAACTAGATCAACAGACTTTGTGTTAATATAAGTGCCAATACCAACATTCGTTTATTGTCCTTAGTGCAGACTTCCAGAATGCTCAAAAACCAAATAAACCATGTCAGCCATTCGGTCTGAGCACTTTTCAAAACTCATCAGCATGAAATGAAATTTATTGTGCCAATATAATCTTACATATGCATTTATGTTCTGTCATATCTTGAAGCAAAGTTATTTTTTCGTCGTTGAAACGAAATGATAACTGTACAAAAATCAACAATAGTTTGGAATAATAATTATAATATTATTTCTTTATTTAGCATAATAATAAACGATGATTTTACTATGTGCACAGAAGAGGTAAAACCTAAAGCCCATTTTATTTTAATTAATGTTCTAGAACATGAAGTTTGAGAATTTGAAAAAATAAAAAGCAGTATAGCTGATTTGTTTTAAATTGAAATGAGTTTCTTTTATTATCAGTTACATGTAGGACATAGTCAAAACTGGTCCCAGGCCAGTGTTCTCCATAAAAATTGTAGTAACCAGTTTGATTTTCAAAGTAGCCAGCAACTAAGCACTAAAATAGGACTTTTCTTGCGCCATTTCCAATAAATATTCTGGGGAAAAGCAGCTGGCGCCTAGATTGATAGTAACCAGTTAAAGCACTGGCCACGGGTGCTTCTGGTGCTTCCAGTGAACATTGTCCCAGGCAATTCCTGCCTGCCTGATGACATTACACATTAAGGTTATTCAGCTGAGAATAATTAAATGAAATCTGGGTCGCAAATAAACAGGAATTGAAAACACATATTTCCAGGCTTACAGGGAATATATTTTGTGGAAAACAGACGAATCAGGTCATAACTCTGAAAAAACAACAGGTCACACTCACTCTGAGCCAGCCAATATTACTTGCCTTATGATCATCTACAAGTTATGGTAATTCAGCTCTTTAAGTTTAAACTAGATAAACCACCTAACTGAAGAGTTGAAAACACAAACTTTAGGATATACATACATGTACTAATGGACAGATTAACAAGTGCAATACTTAATGACTGGCATTAACAAATAAAATGAAAAACTTAGAACTATATTTTTTTTTGACAAATGAACTCTTTAAGAGTCACAAACTGTAAACATCATTTAAATATAAAATCTTAAAACAATACTCACCATGCCTTTACTTCTGTGAAGACAAGATGTTATATCCATTAATATGCTTAATGTGTTTTGTATACTAAACATTAATTTTAATTTACATCACTTATTTTTTCAGAACACATATTCCGCCACATTCCTCAGCGCTAAAAAGTTTTTCAGCATAGCTGTATAGCCCTGGCTGAGCTTTTCACCTGAATTGACATTTATAACAGCCAATAAAATTTAAAAGAAACTTCCTAGTACCTGTACGAAGGAGTCAATAGCTGGAAATTTTCTCACAATCAACTCTATTATACAGCACAAAAACTTAAGCACCCTTCTTCATATTAAATAGAACACATTTGTAATACAATTTAAACAGGAAGATCAATTTTATTTTTAAAATTGTGTTGTGAAATTGTCATAATATAAATTTTCATAATGCTTTCATAAAATGAGATGCATTCTCAACAGAAAAATGAATCTACCAAATCTTTAACAATAGTTGTTCAAAAGTGCCAAGTATAGGCATTGATTCAAATTGTCATTACCTATCACACAGTGTGTAATTAAATATAAATTTCTTATAGGACTTATTGTGTGTGGTTCGCATGTGTTTGATGCATGTTTACATCATACAGATAGTACAGAACTTGAGTTACAAGCAAATAATGTATGGTAATTTACCATAAATATGCTGGCTGTGTCAAAGTCAATAAGTTAAAAGTATAGTCATCAATTATTTACGTAAGCAATAGACGAGAGTTAACACGCATCTATAAAATTAAAGATTGTATTTATTTTTATAGTTTAATCTTGCTTGCCAGATAATAAGTTATTGCAACCTCAGTAAGCTTTTCTTTCATAGCGACATAAATAGCTCACATTTACGCAATGTAATCTCAATTCGGGACTTTGCACCAAGCAACAGCAGATGCGCAATAACACGATTGGTCGATAAATCAACAAGCGAGACGACTCGTACATCCTTCTAGAAAATTACGTACTGCAGTTGTCTTTCAGAGTTTCTTGTTGATATTACGAGATCCAATATGTCAAAATGATTGTGCGTCCCATGGGACACAAATTAACAAATATGATGGGTCCTGACTGGCATTTTATGTGTATTTGACGCAGAATATTGCATCCAGTAAAACTCTGCTGTGTTGACAATTTTTCACATGAAATCAACCGCCTTAAAAGGTCAGTTGTGAGGCTATTTGAAGTGTTCTTAAAATTGTGACAGCCAATAAGAATCAACGGCTCAAGAAAAAACATTATTTTCAAGATGGAGGTTTGAAACTATCAACACTTATTTTGATGTTTACAGATGATCAATATTAGGAAAAAAGCAACAAATATAAAGACCAAAGGTTAATTATTACGTTAATGAATGATTCATGGTCATACATTATTAAAATGTTTTGTGATCTTTGTGAAAATTACCGAAGCCTCGACAATAATAAAGCATATAAACAATTTAATAATCCGAACATCCGGATTCCTATCTCGTTCAACAAACATTAATAAAACATACGATTAAGAAAGCTATAAAGCGTTATTTCAAAAATCGGCAAAACTAAAAAAAACACTAACCTAAGAACATGGATTTTTCGTCCATATTGTCTAAAATGTTGCTGCTTCAAAGTTATTTCAATTTTATTAAAAACCGCCTTGAAAACTTATGTTGTTGTTGTTGTTTTTCAGCAAATTTCGGCGTCTTCGTCGTCTATGGTATCTCCCGGTTGGTATCTATGTTATTCTGTACAGCTCGTTATCGCCATGGTTTTGTTTCTCTCGCTACTTTGTACATGTGATACCGGTAATCTTACATATTTTCTACAGTCTGTTTTTGTAAAAGCCAGCTGAAAGAATCGATAAGTTCCTTTTTGCTTCCTACATCGGTCAAAAAGAAGGACTTTCAAACATATATGCTAAAGTTATAATTAAATGTAGTTGCCAAAACACATCGTGTAACTATATCTAATATTTAAAAAATATTTTGAACGCTAGCACACATTATCTTCCATTTAATTCTATTTCGAAACACATACAATATAACTTTTAGATACACTTTGCTCCACTTTATACATGTTCTTCTGTATGTCGATTTTCTGTCTGTCAGTTAAAGAAAAGGACGCGATGTTCAAGCTAGCAGTTCTAGTGCTGCTAATTGAGTTTTATTGAAATCCGCGACGGTTTGAATGTATTTAAACGATATTGTAAACGCCTTTAAATGCTACTCAGTAATGCATATATTGGTATACAATTTTTAGAGTTCTGAAACGGATTGTGTGCGCGGGAAACTACGCGCTCTTTGGCGACGTGATATTAATTGATTCGAACATGGACACAATCGGCTCTCAAAGATCACGAATATTGTTTTATGAGAAGTTCTTAGCTGCATGACAGTCACATCAATTACGGAGTGATGCACACGTGTTGCTGATTTATTTCTTATTGGGTAATTTTGATATTATATACACCATAAAGCATAGAATGTGTAACTGTAATACATGTATATATACAAAATGGGTAACCGACCAAACGCCAATCATCCATGCATACCTGGTAAATCAAATATCTGTTCGCGTTCTTCGAAAAGAACTGTTTAAGTGGTTTGTCATATACAGCTGTTAACCTCGAATATTTATATAATAGTATCGTGAGCCATCGGGATCAAGCTGACTGATATTGGTCAAGTTGTCAAGTCAATTGATTATTCTTATTACATTAATCCAAAATGGTTTCTTAAAACACTTCAATATACTATTTAACTGTTGTGTGCATGCTAATTATAACATACTCCGAATAATTATTTATCTTGTTTAAAGATATTTCAGGTCGGATATCGCGATTGCGATAGTCAAGAGTGTTATTTTGAGTGTCTGAGTATAATGCATACATTCTTGTTTCAAATCTGTGATTTGTTATTGTCATTTTGTCAGGGTTCAATCACCGTTATCGGCGCATGTGAGCTTGTTTTTTTTTTTTTTTTGCCATCTTACTGGACAGTTGAGGTTTCCTCCATGCGCTCCGTCCAACCTCCCGTCGCACTAGACCACAGCGCCATTGAATATCTTTCAGTGAAAACTCAATAGCTTGAAAGTGCAGACATAATTCGAAATTCGACTCAATGTAGGTGGGTCTAGTTAATTTACTAGGTAGATGTGCTGTGATACACTCCGGCTCCTCACATAATGCAGCCCAGGGCGCGAAAGGACTTCATAAACTTTGAAATACACACACATATATATAATGAAAAGATGAAGAAATTGCACATTAACTTGCTTATTAAACGATAAATTGGAACACGTAAAATATATTTAAATGTGCGTCCTTATTATCCTCATTGCCCAGCTTGGTCGAATGTGTAAAAACCATTAAGTTATTAATACTGTAACCAGATATGCATTGTCATATATACATTTTAAAAGGGACTTAACAACATCCGTGAGAGACAATCAATCCAAAGAACACGTTTTATTTTACACAATTTCTTTACATTGAATTCTCTTCTAAACGATCGTCCAGTGAAGGTTGACTGCACAGGCTAATCTGTGACGCAACCTGACGCATATGTATTACGCTTTCCCAGAACGAGGCTAATATGGTTGGTGACTTTTGATATCTTGTGATGTCAGGCGATTGTGATATGGCGTAAGATAGCTAAAAGCTCACTATGAGCTGGGATACATGGCAGTGACCAAGGTTATTATAGTACGTAATTCAAATTGATATTAGGCATCTTTCTTCCTGTTAGAGCAGTGCGGCATTGCTTGTGATACTGTTAACGTTTGGGAACAATTACTATTTTATTATATATGTATGGTATCGCAGCATTAAGCGCTGTCATTTGTTAAAAATTACTAAAATAAAATGCTTCATAATGTCGGAAACATATATAACAACAACAACAACTAGAAATGTCACTGAGCATATTGTTTATTGGTTACATATTAAGTGTATGCACACGCAGCTTTTTACCATATTGCTATTGATGGGATCAAACAAAAATCTTATTTAAGTTTTGAAATGAGATAATCACAAAATTCCATACCCAGGCAACTTTAAGTATCGGTAATATAAAGTTCTAGTTAAAAATCATGTAAGGGCAAACGCAGAATCATATACCAAATTGAGATCCAAAAACTGTCAACCATTTTAACTAATACAAAGAAAAAGCTCGAAATAAGTCCATTGTCGAACGTAAATAATCTGTCATACTTTGGCGTATATGATTCACAAAATTTACAACAAGTATCATACGAAGACGAAAACACGATATTAAAGTATGCATATCGGCCTTGTTCTGTTAAAAGGGTGTTTAATGAATGTGCGTATAGTGTCGTCCATATTAGCATGTGCGGTCCGCACAGGCTAATCAAGGACGACACTTTCCACCTAGCCTGGATTTTTTGCTAAGAAGAGACTTTCTTAAAACGAAAAATATTATAAAAGCGGAAAGTTTTGTTCCTGATTAGCCTGTGCGGACTGGACATTCTAACCTGGGACGACACTTTGCGCACATGCACGAAACTCACTTTTCACAGAGTACGGCGTATAGGTTAATCGTATTGATCCTTTAAGTTCCTTATGATAAGCACATGATCAACGTATAGTAAACGTGATCCTCATATTGTGACCACGTGATTCATGTGTGTTATTAAAAACGTAATTTATACTTTAATTGTATTTTAAGCAAAGCTGTTTTAATTTCACGAAGATCATTTCACTCGACCGATATATGCGCAACGTTCGTTATTCTTAATTCGCATAGTTTGCAAATTTAACATGCATCGGAACGTGCTTGCTGCTAAAAAACTCTATATGTGTGCATGTTTAACCTCATAAGAATGTTTAACACAAAGCCTGACAAAGGTTTTACGTATGTTTGCGTATGCCAAATGTTGGGAAGTGAGCAACACTATTTACGTATTTTTCGACCCATAAATAATTACGACAAAGCTTATTTAAAGCAATTATTAAGTTATCATCCGAGTTTATTAATCATGTTTGTAAATAGCAACACAATTAACCGTAATCAAGCGACGATATGAACAATAACATAGTTTTCTCACGTTTACATATCGGTTATTGTAAGAACGATAAAGTAACCAAAACACATGTTTCTGTATACAGCAGGTGACATTAGTTCACATGTGAATCAGTGCACCGCTAAACGAATTGTGAGGATCACTACCATGTAACTTGGTATCTCTGTGTGTGGATTCCACCCAGATCTTGTCTGACATGGCGGCCCTAATGAAGACCTGCATAGAAAAGGTCGCGAACTCGCCGCTCACTGAATGAGAGAAAGATGGCTGTATCTGAATTCCTTGATGGGTGATTGCGAGGTAAGTATATGTTGAATAATAAACATTGTAGTGAACTGTAAATAGATACAGTCCTGGGACAGACACGGTGAAAATGCCGGTTTTCGGGTCATACCCTTGACCTTCATTGACCCGCACATCAGTGTAGATAACGTCTTGACCGGTCACAAGGTGGTAAGCTGCTGGTGCATTTGCATGGAAATAAATAAATGGAATCGTCAACTGGTCTGAAAGAAACCAAAACAGAAATTTGAAGTTTATTATTCGAATTATCAACAGCCAGTTAAAAAAGCATGTTCAAACATCAAATATAAATAAAAAGTTGAAAATACAAATACCACATTTATGGCATGATCAATTTTAAGAGTATGTCGGCGTTTTCCTCTTGATTGCGCAACATAATTTATCGAAATGTTGCTAAATTACAGTCTGTATTTAAAACTGGTACCAATTTATGTACTAGAATAATGCATTTTACAATCAAATTGGTTATGTAATCATTTTGAATTCTAAGTATTCAATTTAAAATATTTAAATTAAAATATATTTCAACACCTGAATGTAGCGTTTTCCTTTACCGCTGTAAGGTCGGAAAAATGAAAGATTGTGATTAGTGCGAGAGTTTAAAATCATGCAAATTAAATGCAAATATAGAATTGCCATATAACTTTACAGTCGTTGAAATGCAAGTGTTCTTAAACATCTTACGACACATTCAAATTAAGGAAAGCTTTTCAAGGAATAGAAATAGAAATACCTATTATTAATTTTATCAATTTTATGCATTTCCTTGGTGTATTTCACATTTTTTTTTAATTTAAGAACATATTGATCTTAAGTATCTTATTTGTTGTGAAATAAAATACAATTAGCATACGATTTAGATTTGTCGTAAGATTGTTTATACTAAAGTACCCACGTTACAAGTTTTTTCATACGTAAATAAATGACGTACGTACTTATCATTACTAATATACGGTCAGTGAAATCGGAAGTGTTGACCATGGTATGATGGTATGTCATAAACTGATACTGTCACATGGTATAATCACCTGTTTTGCCAAATTACAAAGGTCGAGACTCAATTTTTTACATCAAAAGTTAACGTGACCAAAGCTCAACAGCAAATTATCAGAGACTACCAATTTAAATCAACCGAATCAATACAATTCAGTTAGATGTACGCACGTTACATTTGTATCATGCTATTGAATTAAAATTTACCTTTCAAAATTTCGTTTTCCTTCTTCAACTGCAACCCCGTGATTGACGCATTTTGTGTCATCTATGCTAAAGCATCAGATATATTTGTCATCACGGTTTTGATTGTGTTGTCTAATTTGGTCCCCATTTCTTCTTGCAAATGTTCCACGAATGCCAGAGAATCGGACATATTTTTAAGAGCACCTTGCAACTTTCCCTTCATCTCTGTATCCATTTCTGTATTCGATTTTTCCAAACCATTTAGAGAATCCGCTAGTTTACCTCTGTCCTCGTGCATCAACTTAATGGCAGATTCCACCTTGATATTAGTCTCGCGTGTTTCCTTCAGCATTGTTTCGATGACCAGTTTATTGCGGAGGACCCTCTCAAGAAGGCGCTCTTCAAAGTCATATCTTGAACACGCCGGGCACGATGGTTCTCTGGCCGATGTGACCAGGACGATGTTCATGAACAGAAAAATGCATGTCCTGTGTAGCCTCATGTTGAAATACATAGTAAAACCAGTTACGAACATAAAGGACGCGAAGAGGCTCAGACCACGCTGTTATCAAGCGAACTAGCCTGCCAATGGCTCGCTTTATATAATATGATTCATAGGCCAAACAGACATAATTGTATGTTTAACAGAATTTCCGACATAAATTATAAGTAGAAGTATTATGCTTACGAAGTATTTGTTGTCGCAAAATACTATGTAATAAAGCAGTGTTAATTGATCATCCTGTTTAAGTTCATTATAAACAAACATGTATTATAAGTTGGTTATATGTTTTGCATTATCACACAAACAACTGCAAAATAAATATTTGCTGAACGGATGCTTAGTGTTTTATTTCGAAAATATAGGTAGTTGTTTCATTGATTGGTCATCAAACTGTGTATTGACGTTTTCGCTTGGGTTTATTGCAAATTAAGTGCTCAATTTTAATATCAGACGACTAGTGGTTTAAGCTCCATTTCATCCAAACCATTTAAACACGATTTAAAGGTCTGACTTTCCGATAAAAAAAAATCCGATTTATTCCTACGAAAACTGATACATTTGTATTAAATGCATTTGATTGTGTTAATGTTTTCTATATTTTCTTCAGGTACTTTATGAGCTGTCTATATTATTACTCTTTAGTAAGTTCGCGATTTATTATTATCGTAAAGTCCCAGTATCATCTCATTTAATTGCGTTGCGTGTATTCTTGTCGGTGAAATGCCCATTTAAAATGATTTCTGCCAAGTAATTTAAGTAATCAGGGACCGACGCCACTGGGGCTTTAATCAAAATGCGTCAACTTAACTGCGCAGTTGTATGTGGAATGCCGATGAAATCAAACGCTATCAATATGCCAAAGCGGCCCAAAGACCGAACAATATTTGTAAATGTGTTGTTTACAATACGAAAAGTAAGTGTTTGGTAAATAACCTACAAAAAGCTTACTTAGACATCCTTTTTATGTGTTTTAAACGTTAGTAACTGTTACAATTGTCGATAGATTTAAATTTATTGAACCGATTGAACCTTCAGATTAATAAAATAGTTGATTGAATGAATTCGGAATGTTTTCGTGTCGTTCGAGATGATTACCTATGATTTCGATGCATGCAAAGAAAGTGATTTATGTCTTTACGTGACTGTAGTATTCTTAAGAACCAGAAAACCACCAAACCGACAATATTTGTGAAGAGACCCATAAACAAATGCTCTTTCCAAATAAAATCTAAATCTCATATAAATTTTGCTTGAAATTACAAGCCGTATACGTGTTTATGTTTTTTGTTGTTGAAACGATTTGAATTAGTGAATAATTGTTTTACTCAGCTCAATAGTGAAAAATATACATCTTATGTACACTATCATGTTGAAGAGTATATAAAAGACGAAGAAACTTAAAAACCAACTGGACGCGATCTCGATGTGATCAATCTAAGCTGGGGAGATACTCAACGCACATGCATTAAGCCCTGTGTTCCCAAAACGCGGCTAATATGTTTGTTTTTCGGTAAATATTATATCACTTTCTTGGTTTTCAATTAACTAATGAACACTGTTTTAATTGTATGACGTCTGGTGTTTGTGTCACTAAGCACAATATCGTTAAATTCTGCATAATTTCACGTCAACCAATATAAGTTGTTACTGAATTTACCGAACGGGCACTTTTGATGTAATGCGCTTCGTTCGCAGATTTTACGTGTGTGGTCTGCCCGCAATGTGGAAAAAATAACTAGAGAAGGGAACGAACATTCGAATATTAAACAAACGGCCGAATGTTAGCACCAAAAGTAATATTCGAATATCCAATTACTATGCAAAGAAACATGCAGACATTTGTAAGTGCAAAGTCGTATTTTTGGTCGGATAACAAATGCCAACAATTTACTTTTTTGATAATTGCCATTTGGCAGGGTATCAGAAAAGGGTAGTGCCGTTCTTGGTTTTATCTGTTTTATCTGGGCGTTTACATGGATGTTAATACACCGTAATGAGTAGTTTATTGCCTTAGATAATTGACATGTTATTCACATAACAGTTTCGTAATAAAGATAACAGTGACAACCCGACATGCTTATTTTCGAATGGCCAATCTTTCTAATTGCTATATCCTTGTATTTTATATATTATTATCTACTCAGAATTTAGTTACTCAAACATAAACCAATTCAATCGTCGTTGTGTTGGAGTCCGTTAAGAAAAGAATAACGAAAACCAGCCTAAATTTGACATAGAGGATGTAATCGAAATAATTAAATAGTGGATGAATATACGTGGGAATTAAGGGAATACGTTTTCCGGAAATATCTTATATATGTCGAGACTCAATGAATTAAGTGAACTAGAGGAAAATAAGAAGAACATAATTATCGATTAACGTATTGAACAATAATTACCCATTCCCCATTTTCAAAGCTGCGTATAAGATACTATTTATAGTCATATTTGTCTCAATCAAGAACGTAAGTTCATCTAAAAACAAGGTTTAAAAATACCATATTCGAAAGTTTTCGTATATAATGACTAACGAATATGCGAATATATCACTTTCAGTATACTTTTCCATCCCCACAAAATATATATCTTTTCGATTGACTTAATTGTATGTTGTACTTGATGACGGTCAAAAACATCGACTTACTTTAATGTGCTCTTCTTTTGAGCCTTTTCTTATTTTCATGTATGTTGTAATCAAATTAAATGAAATGATAAACTAAAAAAAGTATGCCTACTGTAGAAAATGAAAACCAATTCCGAGACTTTAAATTAGATTTGTGGATATCATACCCAATGCGAAACTAATAACGTTTTATACAAACACGTGTTTCGTTATTACCATCGAGTTTCAGCGTTCGTGTCACCTTACTCGTTTGGTTAGTTTATGCATAAAAATACAAAATACGCTGTATGAACAAATCATGACAGATATGCATACCGGTCAGTAACTTAAATATAATGTTAAGATCTTGCTGTAATTACAATTCATAAATTACACGCAAAGTATTCAAAATAAAATTTACTATATTTAATTGTCAGCTTGGGCTTCCGTATATTTCATTTCTGTACAGCAGACAATATGGCTGCTGTTGCCAGTTCAATCGCGATTTACCCCACGTGAATCAAAATCTCGACATGGTGCCAACATAAAATAAATGTGTCTAAATAGAAGTTTTAAGTTTGAGTTAAAATTGATATAAATTAACGTATAGTGCGATATAACAGCATGTTGGTCACATTAATACCAAGTTAATGGCTGTATTATCTCGAATAAAGTTATTTTGTAAACTAACAGAGCATTTTTTCCCCATTAGTTCTGTGATATTGTACATTATCAGCGACCGACAAACGCTGTATTATTGATTCTAAAAATATGTTCTTAAAATAAACGCCCATTACGTTTCACGATGTAAAACATTAAAACGAGATAAGTGATTTGGCACCATCCATATTTCAGAGTTTTATCTAATGACGTCAACGATAACCAGTTGAATTATTTTTCATCATATTTGTTTATTTTACACTCGTCCTTATGCTTAAAGGGGCAAATCTATGTATACATTATAAAATGATAGCATCTCTGGTCATCGAGTGCAGTGATGCCATAGATATATTTTGAGCAAATCATAGGTATCATGCTTTCATCATATTCCACTTCATATACCCTATTATATTTCTCTTTCTTTTGCTTTACTCCAATGCCTCGCCAGCAGTATATTTACCCTTACAGAAATAAAAAGGTTGCAGCTATGTAGCCGCAATGTTGCGGCTACAAAGTCGCTACCATTTTTTGTAGCCACAACTACTAGCCAGAAAGTAGCCAATATTAGCCGCTAGCGGCTACCGTGTGGCAATCTTATGGCTATTAGTAGCCGCAACCGGCTCTTAAAGCCACTAGCGGCTCATATTAGCCGCTAGCAGCTCCTAGTAGCCAGAAGATTGCCAGAACAAATTCTTGTATAAAAACAGTGCAATTATGAGCCAGATGGTATCCACAACCAATACTTTAATATTAATCTTGATAACACAAAAGGCTTATAGTAGCCACTAGTGGCTCTTAGTAGCCAGAAGGTAGCCACAATTAGTCCAGTCATCCTATGAAAAAAAGCACCTAACCATCAACTAATTGCAACAGAAACGGTTTCACGTGTAAAATCATCTATGACGTATAACAGATGACAGGAAAAAAGTCTAGCGAAATATTTCCAGGGCAAACCTGTTAAAACTTCATTTTATTTATGCCCCTCGCGGACGTTTTTTTAAATAAAGTATATTTTCCATTTTCTATTAAAACAACACATTTCGGGCAAACCACCCAACAAAATCAGTATTCAGTAATACATCAGTTATGAAAACAGTATTATTTTTCTATTTCCTAAGTGTATCATGAAGTTTCTTAACATATTTACTCATGTAAATAGTGCATTTATAGGGGTAAACTTGACCCACCCACCTATTAAATACATGTTACTATTAAATCATGCCAATATATTACGGCATGTGGAAATAAAATTAAACTAAGATTGGTTGCATTGTCATTAGCTTAAAATAACGCATAACTTAAGTATTATAATGTTAACACTTAAAATCAAAACACTTCTATTATACCATATTTTACATTCTAGTATAATACAAAGATAACCTGTACATCTCAAAACTGCTCAAAACTGCATGTACATATAATGATTTTTCTTCTCCAGGTGGAGCTAATATCATATCTATAAGCTTAACCTCTTCTTTCATCTGTACTGCTAAGCCAATCTGTAGAGGAGGAATCAACACCTTTGGTCTTACTGCTTGGATAATGGCCTGTCCAATAGAGGCAATCTTAACATCTGCTTTTTTATCGCTGAAAATTTCTCTAAGAAATGTTTTTAGACTATCCGGAATGTAGTCAATATTTTCCTGTGTAGACATAAGATCAGAGCCAGAGTCAGGGTAAGACAATTTTGTTGCTTTAATGTCCTTTATATCAGTTAGCAATAGTTGTGCTGCTGTTTTTATTATTTCAATTTTATAAGCATCAGAATCGCTACTAGACTTTTGGTAAAAGGATTGAAGAATAGATGATGCAGCGTTTCTAAATGTGATTACATTCTGCTTTCCATTTAATTCTGTGATGACAATAGAGGACCCAAAATGCTCTAGTAATCTCTTCTTCATATGAGTTGATGTATAGGAGAGTTCTCCACATAGTTCTACCATTTTGTCAACAAGGTCTTTTAGTGTTATTTGTTCGTCATCATTTTCAATCAGGAACTTTGCTATTTCCTGGAAAGCAAATTCCTGTGCCATGTTCACTGGTCTTCCACACTTCTTTCCTTTTTCATTGCCTGACTGTGGTATATTTTTACCTGTCCTAAAATTTACGCTGCATGACTGATGGTATATAGCAACAGCAGCCGCTAAGGCATGTATAGTTTCCAATCTGCTTTTAATATCTGAACCCTATTTGTCATCCCTATCGATACATATGTGTTCGATGTTCTTTTTAAATTCAACTGTTCTAACAGGGTATACATAATAGCCTCGTTTTCTTCCAACAAATTTGGCACGTTGAGCACAAAATAGACAATTTGTACTGAAGTTAAATCGTTCAGTGTTAGATCGTAACGATGGAGATAATACAGTGTTGGCTTTTTATTTAAGGATAACTTGATTTGAATTGGGTTACAATAATCTTTCCGACAATGTACATATGAACTGTCTGTCCGGGTAGGGAAGTAATATTGTCCAAGCGAACTTTGCTGGCAGCATTTATGCTATCACTCCCTTTCTTGCGTAACTTAACATGATCTTGGTCATCTGCAAGTGATTGGCATCATATCAGGCAGGTATTGCTGAAAGAATATATGAATACATGCTGTTTCAACCATTAGGCAGAACAGTCTTTTGTGACATTCCCAATTGTGACAAAAGGAGCATTTGCTCATAACAAGCAATTCCTTGATTTGACACAATGGATTTTAAAGCCGTCTGCTGCCTGCTGCAGATGCATTCAAAAGCGTTTAATAGAATGAAGGGTTTATATTTTTATACATATTGTGTATTTCAGAATACAAGTAAATGCATTGTTGAACTTTATGTTTATAAAAAAGCTATTTTTAAGAAACAACAATTATCGATATTCACGCAATATTGTGTTTATTTTTTTTCAGAAATAACAATAGTTGATATTCACGCAATGTTATTTATGTGCTATGAACAAATGTTCACAGTTCCAGTATGAATCCTGTAGTAAATTTTGTTTTGCACTCATTAATAGTTTGACTGTACTGTGGGGTTAATTTATTTATATGTTTGTCATTGATGCTTTTGAAAAATGAATTATTTAATTTTGCCTTCAACTGCAAGCTGTAAATGTTGAGTATTTACTAGCGTTGCGTGTAGAATGAATGGCTATTACCTTTCCGATGCAGCTGCAGCAGGTTTGGTGCTGATCAGATTGTTTGGCAGTTCCATATTAGCATCTGTAATAGATGAAACAAATTAAAGTCTCTATAACGCTCAAAATCAACCAAAATTTCGTAAAGTCTTTCTTAAAATAAAATTAACACCTTAACAATCTGTGTTCCTTATAGCAATAGCCACGATTTCAACGCTAGATGTGGTATGATAACATAGATTTTTGTATATACAAGATGCGCGTTTTTATTTATTTGTGACACAATAAATTCCATTTTAATATATATTCATTATACACATGAACACCATGTTAGTGTTCATGTGCCGTATGAATAGATATCGTTGAAATTAAAATG
The DNA here is from genome assembly GCF_020536995.1 of Dreissena polymorpha. Taxonomy (NCBI): domain Eukaryota; kingdom Metazoa; phylum Mollusca; class Bivalvia; order Myida; family Dreissenidae; genus Dreissena; species Dreissena polymorpha. The sequence goes on along the minus strand of NC_068360.1, from coordinate 59,965,905 downwards.
GAAAAAACAACGAGCATTTTGTATCTTCAAACATCTATTTTACCAGACCAAATCTGGCGTTAAAATATCGGCAATTGCCATAAGGAGCACTGACGTTTAATTGGTTAAGTTTATTTTACTAAATATTGTACGAAATTTTCGTTGATTTTAAGGTGTAATGTTACTTAACATATATTGAGAAAATAGAGGAAACATAAATGGAAAAATTAAACTTAAGTTTGATCAAAGCTGTACTTATTTTCCTTCACATGGTATGGCAGATTTTTTTAAACACACTATCTTTTGTTTATATAAATTTACATTATCCTGTAGCATTTTGTCATGGCATATGAATCATTTATAAAAACACGTTAAATAAATATATATTTATACCTTTTTTCGAAATTCTAAACCCACACCTTTGACATCGTTGATTGTTGATCAAACATCTGTAATAAATCAAACACATGTATTCAAGAAAATAACAGTTTGATATGTGTGTAAGAGAAGAACTTATTTACTATAAACAGCTTTTGATTTTCTGTTGTAATAATACTAAATGAAACATTTATAGCTTAACTCAATATTTCGGATTATCTTTTTTTATAGTTTAGAATTGTAAATTTAAGACCATAACTTATTATTTCTATTTTATATATGATAATTATTCATAATAAAATATTGAAATTATTAAAATGATTCAAATATGTGGAAAATTGAAAGCTTTTTTAACATTAGGTAAGAAAATTCTCAACAGTTTCAATCAGTAGAATATTTTAAGAAGTTATAGGGAAAAAGAAGCAATACGAAAACGTTGTGGTACAAATGGCCAAAACAAAAACGTTATGGTAAAAATGGCCTTCCGTAGTTTAAAAAAAAAATTAAAATCTCGATTTTTTCTCTCTTAATTTTCATATTTGTTTGTGTGTTTCAAGCATTCCTTAGATGCCTACATATGTATATTTGTGTAAAATGTGTGTTTGCTGCTGACTTTATTGCATATTTGAAGAAAACTGTAAGTTCCTGCATCATCCACGAAAACTAATTACAAAGTGGTACGCAGTCTATTACGTAGCGCATTCTTCTATTACTGACGCATTTGTTAGGAGAAAAACATTAATTTCCAAGATGAAAAGAATAATATTCAACAAAGACATCTTAACTTACCTCCAAAAATGACTTAAATCTAGGATCTTTCATCAAAAGCAGACGATCACATCATATCGCGCGAACGCTTGTATACCGTACATCTGATCATTTTATCTTCTACGGTGGTAATTTAGTGCCATGAAAATCTGTCATATTAAAAGTCATTTTTCGGTAGTTTGCCCAGGCTAGACTTTGCGAGACTTTTGATATGTTGAAGAGGTGATATTTATCTACAATTTTATCGAAAAATTATTTCTGTTGCAATTAGTTGTGGGTACAATTACATATTTTGTATGATGTCATGATATCACGGATGATGTCATCAGACAGAAAAATCAAAATGGCTGAAGAATCTGAAAAACAAAAAGAAGTTACTGAGGAAGAGTTAAAGTAATTGTTAGTAAGTTGTGGTGATAAATACAGTTTCAATTGGTGTATAATAATGAAAAAGCATGGTTTTGGAAATAAACACGTGCATTATTGAAATATTAAATTTGATTTTTCATACCCCAAAAAGGACACAACAACGTTTACAATCAAAATATTTTGTGAAATTAACATAATGAGCCACACTCCACTTGGATTGTTGCTCTTTAGATGGTCTACTTCTAAGATTGTTCTAATTTTTTGAGCTCTCTAAATATATAGATCACTTGAGCAAATTAATCAATATTTTGAAAATGTTTAAATGTTTATCTTGTATACTTTAAAATACAACAACTTTTTTCTGAGTTAGGATCATATGGCATAGAGCTTTGATATCTGTGGTGATTCACTTTTTATATAATATTTATAGTCATATAGTGACCCTAAACTAATTTTGATTAAATCATGACTCCTTGCAGTGACTCCTTCCCACTACCCCAGGGTCTTATAAGTTTTACATAACTGTATTTCTTTAAAAAGAATATCTTCTCTGAAATCCCAAAGCTTTGAAGTTCAGGTATGTTCATGTGTACAATATTGGGTAATCATGCCCTTTTGTCACAATTTGTAACAGTCACCAATGACTTAATCCTTTTTGTTTGCTTCATAGGAAATATTTTGTATGTAAACTATCATTTTGTTCCCAGCAATTCGTCCCATTGACTGATGACCCACCAGCCAATATGGAGCAGCTGGCGGACAATGAGGAGGTGCGCGTGCCAAGAAATTGGTTCTCCTGCGTCCTTAGCAAATACAACATAGCCGCAACTAGTAGCGGCAACATAGCCGCAACTAGTAGCGACAACGTAGCCGCAACTTAAGTGGCGGCAACATAGCCGCAACTAGTAGCAAGAGCAGAGCCAGAACTAGCAGCGGCAACATAGCCAGAACTAGTAGCGGCAACCGAGCCGCAACTAGTAGCCAGAAAGCTCATTTGCATGCGAAAAACGACCTTGCGGCTACAAAGCGGCAACTAGTAGCGGCTATTGAGCCGCTAATAGTTGCCGCAGGGCCTAAATTTTCGGGTACTCAAATGAATGGATTATTTTGGATTGACACGTGTTATCATATGTCATTGTTTTATAGTCACATTTCTCAGTTCAGGTTCCTGACTACGAAACACTATTCGAAAATGGATTTAAGTGAGGCTTGTTATTCTTTTGAATAACGCAATAGCATATTGAAAACAAAATATTTATAACTATCAACATTGTCCTCGGCACTGGATAATATTTTGTAATCAAAATATTTAAAACTTATCACAGCTATTGCCGAAGAAATGAAATCATCAACAGCTTACCCTTAGCCGCTCCCCTTCGTAATGTTATACGTTTCGATTGAGAGGAGACCATTTCTAAACATACTATGAATAATTTGGTTGGTTTATACGTTTCAAAAGATAGCGACAGGAAGGAAATAACTGTTCTAAAAAGGGCCAGTGGCAGTTATATAGTACAATTCAATGGCTATAAAAAAAGCTGCTTTGTTCCTGTCTATTACTGTACTTATTTTTGTGCTTAATATTCAAAAATCTTTATTATCAGTATATGTATCATTGTGATCACTCAAATGAACCGTGGCAATGTACAAACTGTGGGGTATTTCATTTTAACTCTACTTTCTTTGATCACACAAAGTCTATGCAATCAGATCATTCATTATCACATGTCAGTACAGACAACTCATCCGTCCTTACATGTATGCAATCCCCAGGCTTTTGGCAGCAAGCACCCTTACACTGTAGCACACAAGTCAGTAAACAAACATGCATAACTACAAACTCTCAATCTATGAGACACAACAAATTACCAACTCACAAATCACAGTATGTACAACACTTAAAAAATGTGACTGTAAACTGTCAGTCTGTTAAGAAGAAAAATTTAGCTTTCCAATCTATGCTAGCTACTGTAAAACCTGATGTTGTTCTGGGTAATGAATCATGGCTCAAGCCTAAAATAAAAAATTCAGAAGTGTTTCAATCTGATTACGATGTTTACAGAAATGATCGAAAAGGCAGGACAGGAGGCGGTTTTTTTGTAAAGAACATAAATAAGTTTAGATGTCATGCTCCTGTGGAATTAAAATCTTCATCTGAAATTATTTGGGTAAATATAAAGCAAAATGGTAAAAAAGACCTGCTGGTCTGCAGTGCATACCGACCTGACAGGGATTTTACATGCATAGACGAGCTGGATCGTAACATCAGTCTGACTTATAAATTAAGTAGTACAACCCTAATTGGGGGCGATTTTAACCTTGGGGAAATCAATTGGAAAAATAAAACTGTAGACTCTAATGCTTCACACCCAGAAGAATGTAACAAATATTTTTACTTTGCAGATACTCATTCATTAAACCAAATAGTTGATAAACCAACAAGACTATCTGATACCACTAAGAAATGTCTTGACCTGTTTTTCTTGTCTAATCCTTCTTTAGCCGAAACATTTAAGGTCATTCCAGGTTTTAGTGATCACTGTATCCATTTTGTTGATATTTTATCTTCTGCTAGAATAAATCGGAAAGAGAAACGGAAAATACTTCTGTTTGACAAGGCTAACTGGTCGGAAATCAAAACTGGTTTAATAAATTTTATAAATGTAAACAATTTTAATGATATGAATGTCCAGATGCTTTGGGACAATTTCAAAGTCTGTCTTAACACACTTGTTGAAAAATACATACCGACTAAAACTGTTTCTGGCAAGCAGCATCTACCATGGCTGAATTCTGACATTAAAAGCTAATGAAAAAACGTGACCGGACTTATAGCAAAATGAAAGACGAAAAATTACACTTTACTTCCAAAAATTAAGAAGATCAGATAATTAATACAAGAAAATTCGTAACTCTTATGGGAATACATGAAAAACATAATATGTGATGAAACAGAACATAAACATGGGACAACTAAACGTTTTTAGGTTCATAAAAAGCTTAAAAAATGACTCATGTAGTGTAGCACCCTTGAGGGATGATGGGGTCTTAAAATCTAACTACAAGGAAAAAGCTGAAGTCTTAAATAAACAATTGTCTTCTGTTTTTTCTAATGACACAAACAGCTCATATCTAGATCTTGGTAATAGCCCGTATAAAAACGTCATCAATTAATATTATAAATTGTAAATGTTGTTCAGAAACTCCTACTCAAACTGAATCCTTACAAGGCCACAGGGCCAGACCAAATCAAACCCATAATCTTACGGGAATGTGCAAATGAAATTGCACCTATTTTTACCATTCTTTTTAACAAATCACTTATTTCTGGTTCAATCCCTTCTGACTGGTCCATGGCTTTTGTAGCTCCTATTTTAAAAAAGGTAAGTACCAAGCTAGTTATTATAGACCAGTCTCATTAACATGTATTGCTTGTAAATTGCTGGAGCATATCGTTGTTAGTAACATCTTAGACCATCTTGACAACTTTAATATCCTGGTGGACAACCAACATGGCTTTCGAGCCCGGCGGTCTTGCGAAACCCAACTTGTGGGTTTTATCCATGACTTAGCTTCTACCATGCAGAGAGACCAGATGGATGTTGCCATCATGGATTTTAGCAAAGCCTTCGATGCTGTACATCACGGTAGATTGTTGCTGAAACTAGCCCATTATGGCATCACGGGCACTACACAATCTGGGATTAAAGCTTTTCTTGGTAACCGTCGTCAACAGGTTGTTGTAGATGGGGTAACTTCCACCATGGCCCCTGTAATTTCTGGCGTACCCCAGGGATCAGTTCTTGGGCCTCTTCTGTTTCTGCTCTACATTAATGATCTACCTTCGTCTGTGAAGTCAAACGTCCGTCTATTTGCGGATGACTGTGTCATGTACAGATCCATAAAAAATTTGGCTGAAAGTATTCAGTTTCAGAGAGATCTAGATAGTATATCATTGTGGGAGCTGAAATGGAAGATGTCTTTTAACATAGAAAAATGTCATATCATGCATGTTACAAGAAACCGTAAAGCATTAAAAACAGTCTACACTCTTCACAATCAACCTCTGTCTGTTGTAAACCAAGCCACTTATATTGGCGTTGAAGTAAGCTCAACTTTAAACTGGCCACCTCACGTAAATAAAATTAGAAGTAAAGCAAGCCAGAGCTTAGGATTCTTAAAACGAAAAAATTATTCTTCTAAAATGGAAACTAAGGCAGCGGCATATAACAGCATTGTTAGACAATCCTTGGAATATTGCTCTAGTGTGTGGGACCCTTACCATTAGAAGGATATTGATAAAATTGAAAATGTTCAGCGTCAAGCCGCCATATTTGTAACGAATAATTACAGCAAGACACCGGGCACGGTCACAAATATGATTAAAGATTTGAATTGGAATACCTTGCAATCAAGAAGACAACAAGCTAGACTCATTTTGCTCTATAAAATAGTATATAATCATGTTGACGTCTATCCCCTTCACTATCTCACTCCATACATTAGACACTCACGCCATCACCATCACATGGCATACCAAATACCACCAAGTACAGCTGATTACCACAAATTTTCTTTCTTTCCAAGAACAGTTGTACAATGGAACACACTTCCATCTTATGTAGTCAGCGCTGATACGATCCCTGGATTTAAATCAGTGCTGTCTACATCAGTGTTCCTTCCTTAGATCACATCTTTCTGCTTTTATCCTGTTTTTAACTCGACTAATATTCTCACCACATGCACAGTTGTATATGAATATATTTAAGTCTTAAGGGCTTAAGGTGTTAGGTTTTGTACCTTTTTATCACTGTTGATAGGATTTTCCTGAGTGGATTGAGTAACTCGGGTAACCTATCAATATATTTCTTTTTAACCCCCCACGCATGGCCATAATGTATCAGTATTGAACATAGCCAGTATTATAAAAGAAGAAGAAGAAGTAAGATAAACACAGTTAATGAATAGTTTTTGTCTCAAATTCATGACTTTTTAAAATTAATTTGGGTTACTGAAAACAATATCAAAATTGAATTACGTTATGAATTCGTTTAAAGACTTTTTCTTTTTTAAAGAGAGTTTCGAAAGCAAATACATGTTTAATAAAGTAATTAACACAAATATATTGCATAGATCTAATGATCGCCGACGATTGCATATGTGTTGTATATGCATTTTAAGATAGAGCCACGTTAGCACAGCTGTTTTCTGCGTATATAAGATCTAAACAGATTACGGATGAAACACTCAGTTTTGATATATGCCTTTGTCCCATGTTATGTAAGAGGTACTCATCAAGTTAATATGCACTATAAAGCATTTAAGAAGAAAAAGATTTAATAAATGATGAAATAAATGAAACTTTTTGTAATTTATATTTTATTATTAATACATGTTATTGGTACTTGGTGAAGAGGCGACGTAGTCTGAATCGCCCTCGCTATGAATAATTAAAATTCACTATCTACAATGAAAGATGCAACCAAAACAAAACAATCCTTTTAATTATTATTATTGAGTCATGCTTGCAATCGACCCGCCTGTTTTTCGCACATTTTAGAACAGTTGTGACAGCAAATATTCGTCAACTTTTGAAAAAACAAAACAAACAATTTCCATGACACCAAACATTATCTCTGAAAAAATATGCGCATTTTCTTCGCGAACGAAAGTGACATTTGAGGTCCCTTCAGATGAGGGTGTATTGTCAATTACGTATTCTGCAATATTTGAGTTTCCTTCAGATGAGGGTGTATTTTCAATTATGTATTCTACAATATTTGGCATGATCCGATGAACACAATTTCAGGAATAGCAGACATTGGTAAAATAGCTGCATTTTGTCTTAAATAGAAAAGTACCTATACACATCTTACCTTCACGGTCGATTACAACTAAGTTTAAAGGCCATTGAGAAATAAACTTTGTATATTGCACACAAAAGCACATTATTACTAAAACGATTCAGCTTGTTGACCGCGCAATAGAGGTAATCAGTAGAGCTAAACATTTAAGAATTCACTTCCAGTTTCAGTTTATAATTTCGCTTCCAGTCTTCCTTCGATCAGTTTTATCTGCAATGTGATTCATATATACGAGCTGTATAAGATATCAAATATCCGTTTAAACGTCAAAGCAACACCCAATTTACCTGGAAAAAACACGTCATATTAAAGGTTGATATTTATTTTTTATAAAGCGTATATATTATCACGTTAATATTCGTATTAACCATTCTAGTTTCACATATTTTTATGCCCCCCTTCGAAGAAGAGGGGGTATATTGCTTTGCTCATGTCGGTCTGTCGGTCTGTCGGTCGGTCCGTCCACCAGGTGGTTGTCAGACGATAACTCAAGAACGCTTGGGCCTAGGATTATGAAACTTCATAGGTACATTGATCATGACTCGCAAATGACCCCTATTGATTTTGAGGTCACTAGGTCAAAGGTCAAGGTCACGGTGACCAGAACTAGTAAAATGGTTTTTGAATGATAACTCAAGAACGCATACGCCTATGATCATGAAACTTCATGGCTAGATTGATCATGACTTGCAGATGACCCCTATTAATTTTGAGGTCACTAGGTCAAAGGTCAAGGTCACGGTGACCCGAAATAGTAAAATGGTTTCCGGATGATAACTCAAGAACGCATAGGCCTAGGATCATGAAACTTAATGGGTAGTTTAAGCATGACTCGCAGAGGACCCCGATTGATTTTTAGGTCACTAGGTCAAAGGTCAATGTCACGGTGACCCGAAATAGTAAAATGGTTTTCGGATGATAACTCAAGAACGCATACGCCTAGGATAATGAAACTTCATAGGTAGATTGATCATGACTTGCAGATGACCCCTATTAATTTTGAGGTCACTAGGTCAAAGGTCAAGGTCACGGTGACCCGAAATAGTAAAATGGTTTCCGGATGATAACTCAAGAACGCATAGGCCTAGGATCATGAAACTTAATGGGTAGTTTAAGCATGACTCGCAGAGGACCCCGATTGATTTTTAGGTCACTAGGTCAAAGGTCAATGTCACGGTGACCCGAAATAGTAAAATGGTTTTCGGATGATAACTCAAGAACGCATACGCCTAGGATAATGAAACTTCATAGGTAGATTGATCATGACTTGCAGATGACCCCTATTGATTTTGAGGTCACAAGGTCAAAGGTCAATGTCACAGTGACCCGAAATAGTAAAATGATTTTCGGATGATAACTCAAGAACGCTTTTGTCTAGGATCATGACACTTTATAGGTACATTGATCGTGACCCGCAGATGACCCCTATTGATTTTCAGGTCACTAGGTCAAAGGTCAAGGTCACAGTGACAAAAATTGTACTCACACAATGGCTGCCACTACAACGGACAGCCCATATGGGGGGCATGCATGTTTTACAAACAGCCCTTGTATTTTATGTTTATTTTATTTTGTATATATATTTTTATGCTCCGGGTAGAGTGGCATATAGCAGTTGAACTGTCAGTCCGATTGTCGGTCAGTCCGATTGTCGGTCGGTCGGGCGGCCGGCCGGCCGGCCTGCCTGCCTGCCAAAAACTTTAACATTGGCCATAACTTTTGCAATATTTAATATAGCAACTTGATATTTGGCATGCATGTGTATCTCATGAAGCTTCACATTTTAAGTGGTGAAAGGTCAAGGTCATCCTTCAAGGTCAAAAGTAAAAAATACAATCCAAGGGAAGTAATTAGCTTTAAAAGGGAGATAACTTCTAAACCTGCCAAATGATATATTGAAATTTTATTTCAAAGCGGCGCAATAGGAGGCATTGTGTTTCTGACAAACACATCTCTTGTTAGCTGTATGTATTTGATTTTACGTATTTTTTATCAGCCTTGCTCTGGGTAAATGGGGCTTTATGTATATGCATAGAATGTCATTGCAGACCGCACAGGCGAATCAGGGATGACACCTTCAACTTTTTTTATAGATTTTTTATGCCACCCTTCGAAGAAGAGGGGGTATATTGCTTTGCACATGTCGGTCGGTCTGTCGGTCGGTCGGTCCGTCCACCAGGTGGTTTCCGGATGATAACTCAAGAACTCTTAGGCCTAGGATCATGAAACTTCGTAGGTACATTGATCATGACTAGCAGATGACCCCTATTGATTTTGAGGTCACTATGTCAAAGGTCAAGGTCATGGTGACCCGAAATAGTAAAATGGTTTTTTGATGATAACTCAAGAACGCTTATGCCTAGGATCATGAAACTTGATAGGTACATTGACCATGACTCGCAGATGACCCCTATTGATTTTGAGGTCACTAGGTCAAAGGTCAAGGTCACGGTGACCCGAAATAGTAAAATGGTTTCCGGATGATAACTCAAGAACGCTTATGCCTAGAATCATGAAACTTGATAGGTAGATTGATCATGACCGGCAGATGACCCCTATTGATTTTCAGGTCACTAGGTCAAAGGTCAAGGTCACCGTGACCCGAAATAGTTAAATGGTTTCCGGATGATAACTCAAGAATGCTTATGCCTTTGATCATGAAACATGATAGGTAGATTGACCATGACTCGCAGATGACCCCTATTGATTTTCAGGTCACTATGTCAAAGGTCAAGGTCACAGTGACAAAAAACATATTTACAAAATGGCTGTCACTACAACTGAGAGCCCATATGGGGGGCATGCATGTTTTACAAACAGCCCTTGTTAAAGGAGGATACCGCCATATTGAGTCCTGATTTATACAATTGGAAATCCCTCAATTAGCTTGTCAACTCCAGATATGTTGAAATATCGTACTGAGTCATCTTCCACATATACATTTGTAACTTTAACTTTCATATTTCCTTTATTAATTATTTGTAAAGTTAGGCTATATCATAACTACAAGAATACTAAATGCAGACTTATGCATAAGAATCAGCATAGATAATTAATTGAAAATGTATCAGATACGAATACATATATGATTGAAAATAATACAACGTGAAATTAGGCGAAGGGTATGGTAAACCAACGGTTTCATTGAGGTTTGTTAATATTTCTGAAACAAGATCCACCCACCTCCACTATCCCCCCCCCCCCGAAAAAAATAAATAAAAATAAAATAAAACCAACCAAACTCATGCTTCCACCTTTAATGGCATTATCTAGAGTGTTATATACGAGACTATGACGAGAAAATGCTGCTTAAAATACTGAGGTTTGAAGACGCCCTTCAGAAGTTCGACAAGAAGTTTACCGACATTTTTGGTACGTTTTACAATAACGATAGAAAGTGGAACGGTGAAACAAAAACGACGGTGGATGAAGCAAAATTAAAGATGAAGCAAGTTCTGGAAGAAATAAAACAAACACTTCAAGGGTGCTAATGGAAGACTCAATAAATCTTCTTCGAACGCAGGTGCAGGAAGTTAAAACACTAGGGACTCAGATGAGAGAAGAGCTTAAAAGAAAAGTTATTATTTGAACAAAATGTAACAATATTGATGAATTCATTCATTGATCAATGTTGTAAAAATTATTTTTGATATTTAATTTCTGGAAACGTCAATAAAGAGAATACATATATTTGAATATGTCATTATTTGTAAAATATAGATTGGGATATATCGTTATTTGTTTAATATTTTACCACACGTAATAGACGAGGTTTAAATTCGCATTTGAAGCAATTATCTCGGCGCAATAATTTATCGATGATTCCAAAACGAGGCTCGTTATGTGCAGTTTTAACTGATCTATAGTGGTTACTTATGTCTGTGTACATAGAGAGTGGTTATTTTACATATATTATCAATAGCTAAGCATTATATTTACTTCTCGATAAACACGATTTATTTGTATCTTAAACTATGATATGTGTCAATTTGTATCTATAACTATGATAAGTGTATTAAAAAATGTCGCGTATAAGAACCAATGCTAATTTTGTCGTAAATTTCATGCTCTTATAATGAAGCAATTAGAAGATAAACGTGACCCGGTTTTTTAAAAGGGTAAATGCCCGGATAGTGAGCATTTTATTTTTAAATTTTCTAAAAACTTTTTAAATAACGTAATGCAAAAAGATGCAAGGATGTTTGTAATAAAATCAAACGCGAACGATGGATGTTGACGTTTCGAGCGTCAAAGAGCATTTTCGAAATCGTGACTTAGCTCATATGCTTATTATATGCTTATTTAAACAATTTGTCTCCTTATGGATGAAGGATATAGGCATATACCTACCATTTATCTGAAATTGTTAAATCTATGTGTTGAATAACAATGTATTGAAATGAAATTAAAGCTTGTCATAATCGTGACATAGAAATAACAAATATTTTTATATGTCCCCTTTACTCATGGCGAATTGTAACATAGTAAAAACACCATTAATATGTTATGCTGTTTTTTCATTTCAGAACAGTACGTCGTACCCATCGTAATGTATAAGGCACGACATTTAATGGGTACACATACATACACAAACGTTAACCAGACCGTAATGTTCAAAGACGTCATGGCCAACGAAGGGGCTTCTTTTGAACCAAATACTGGACAGTTCACGGCGTCCGTACCTGGAGTGTACATGTTCATCGTGCAATACTGCCCCGATACAAGCAAATGGGCTTTCCTGTCGATTGTCTCTGAACGCGGGGCATTAATAAGATCAGCACACAAAGGTAAAACAAGTGGGATGTGTGTAAGCATGCAGACTAAGGTTCTCATTGGAGAAAAGGTCTGGGTGCAATGCACTTCACCGACTTGTAAAATATATGGGGTTGAAGGTTAGAGATGGAACACCTTTGAAGGTATTTTACTCCACCTGTAAACAGGAACATGCTTAGGCAGATGTGAATTAAAGAGTATGCGATGCATTTTCACTACTATAACATTATTATAGACTGCACAAAATATGCATACAAATGCCTTTAAACCTGTATAGTACCAATATTTTTGAATCTATTTTAGTGCCGTTTTTAAGTTGAATATGTAATAATGTTGCAACTATGTGTGTATTTAGTTAGTTTATCGCAATGAACTCATCAATTTATAATATATTTTAGAGTATAAACATGCTTGTACGCAACAAATAATACATCCATATGACAATAACTTTTCATTTATATAATTACCATTATAAACTACATTACTTTGTTGGCATTCAACTCGCATCAATGAAATATTATAAATAAATCACATTAAACCATAATATGTTTAAACGAAAGTCTTTATGTATTTACTATATATATACGCACAGCATGCAAAACGAAAAACAAAACATTAACTTGTACTTCTTTATATTTAAAAATAATTAAACTCGAAGACAATCACAAAGCGTGTTTTCGTATCGATTTTCAATAAGCTGCATGGAATGTAGATTCGGGCTTATTCACGTCACTTTACGATTATTTTATTCCTAAGAAGAAACACAAATCTACTAATTTGTTACCATCAAACTTAGAAAATTATGTATTCTAATTTTTCTTTAAAAACATGTTGCCAAAGGTACATTTTATAAATCCATACTATTGTGTTCGATAGTTTTCATAAATATATGTGCGTCTGTTCCTTTTCATATATTACTTGATTTGCAATTAAGTAACAGTTAGCCTCGAAGAATGACCGAAGTACTTGCGTACTCAATAGACATGTGCAACAAAGACAGAACCGCAGCTAAACCAATCATTCTAATGGATTAACTGTTTATTTTCATTATGTTTGCATCACTAAATTAGTCTTGCAATGGGTTATGGTTTAATGCAAAGTCGAAAAGCATTTTTCAAACAAGTTACAAATTTCCCCATGTACGATTTAAAATACATAACGTTAATGTCCTCTCGCGTTAGCCACATGTTCGAACAACAATAGTGTTCATTACAACATCATCAAATCCCCAATTTTTGTTATGTACCGTTCCTGAGCGGAGACGGCATTTCTATGTATTGTTTTGTATTTGTTAAGTATATGTTTTGTGTCTAGTGCTTGTTTTGAGTTTAACATCATTTGGTTCTTGTCCATACATATCGGATACACATTTCATAATAATGTTTCTCTCCGATGGCGCAGCTTAACTTTAACCTAGTGTATGTTTATGTACTCTTATGGAAGCTTGGGAGTGAGAGGTCGTTGATGCACACATCGTACTCGTTAGGTGTAAACAAAATCAATGAAGTAATACTGAAACTGACACGATCAACACACCACATGTTGACTTTCATTTAAAACGATTTTGTGCGGTCCATTTGAATCTATCTTTCCATTTCAATCGCCAGAAAGAACGACTAGATTGTGTATTTGCATTTCTCCATTTTTGTGTACATGTTGATAAATATGATTGTCAGTAGTACGTTTGATTATTCGCAGAAATAGATAAAAAACAAACGAACTTTACATAAATTACTTTTTGCACAAAACTGTTATAATAGACTAGTGTTTGAACTATTAAGCACAATTACCGGGTATTAAAAATTCATAATCTTAATGTTAGCGGTAGTTCCTCTGTATTGAATTAAGTGAGACACTACTTTTATAATTAAGGCACAGTAACGTATATGTATCTATATGTTTCGCAGCCTGACTTAATATTCCCTCTCAAAAGATATCAAAAATCATACTGGGTCTGTTGTGCTTATAGACTACAAGCGCAAACTATGATACTGCCGTTTCTAACACGGACTATTTGTTCAAATACTAAATAATAATTATGTAATGTTCATTGAAAACAATCTACCCAAACTTTGCACGTTTGTGACCATCATTTGAAAAGCGTGCATGTCCGGTCGAGTATCAATAGCATTTGATAAATATATGTTTATAGATTATGTGTTTTCTGACACACGTATACGTATTTGGAACTTAAACACATAAAAAGAAATTTCATGTATATGATATATAAGTTAATATATGTGCGACACACTTCAAATATGAAGATCATTCCAATCACGTTGATAAATGTTCCTTTTTTTCCAAAACAGACATTATAAGACGCATTCATCGTATGACGTATTGTTTCTGACTTAGATTTGATGATAATTGCGAACTCAGCTTCATCATCCTATATAACCATTTCCTCCTCCAGGCTATGGTTGTTCGGCGTGACTTTGAACGTGGGAACAGTCATAATTATACTTCAAAGTGAACTCACATGTTCACTTGTATCTATTTACTTAAACAATTATAATGAAGTTTCATCTGTCGCCCAACTATGCAAGAACTATGAGTTTAAGTTCGGAAAAAGATATAAAAAACACGGACAAAATAAACATGCACTCACTGTTGAAAATATGTTTTACAGTTAAGGTTTAAGTTATAGACATGAAAGCAGGCGCATTTTGAGGCCTCGCATAGCGGAAGTAATAATTCTTTTAGTCGCAAGTATTTACAATTTGACACAAGGCCTTAACTTTTGTTTCCTATGTATAGACCAAGAGGACAAATTATGATAATGTACTAACATGTTTCCTCAGATACATGAAAGTCTTTTAGCAACCGTCTGACAATCAATGCCAAGCTTTCCGAATGAAGGAGCTCGCTATCAATGAATTATAGTTCACTTTTAGGGCCTATTTCTGGAGAAGCAATTTTATTTTACCAGTACGTTTATGAGACCATGCTGTTCCGTTGAATACACCTCTTCAGTTGAATGTGTTGAAGGTAAATTTATATAAGGATAAATCATGTATAACATGATTAATAATATAAAGTATTTAGCGCAAATTTAAGACAACTACAACAATTAGTTTTTATTAATATATCTAAGTAGGATAAACATACCCCTACTTTTTAGTCTTTGAACTAACAAAGTACTTCTATTGATCTAACGCAATTATTGATATCGCAATATGTGCTCATAATTAATATTCTATTATAGAAAATAAAATACAATTTATCATTAAAATGACAAGTGTATACAAATAATTGACTTCATACAATCTTGTATTTCGAGCACCTATATATAAGCGTGCACACAGGTTCAAAGCTGTTTTAGGAATCAAAGTGGAAACAAATACCAGCTATCTGTTTGTCCGTTTATGTTTTTTAGAAAACTATTACACATGTTCTGCACTTTTAATGTATGAATGTAAATTTCAAATTTTGTAATAATACTTTTAACATTTTTGCAAAACTTTTTATCCCTTGTTTTATACTATTCACAACGTTCTAAATTGTAACTATTTAATTCCTGCACCTGTATATATTTTATATTTCCCATTTATAGTGACAGCCAAGTGATTGTTTTTCTTTAAATAACCACCGATATTCGGCTGTTCCCAAATAGAAAAAGGTACCTTACCGAAATTTGGACAAAACTTAAAACAAATGCCAAATTTTGCAAATAAAAACAATATACAAATGCCATACATAGTGAGATACACGCCAAACGCAGCAGTGACAGGAGGCATATGATAGACCGAGCCGAACATTCGACAGTGGAAATCTGTGCTAGAACAATAGTATCGTTGATACAGGATGGGCGACAACATACTTAATAAACAGTGCTTTGACTTCTTATCTAGACAAAGCGCTCGATGAAACCACTGGAGCGAAACGATAAGTACATCAGTCAATGCAAAACTGCAAAATGCCGCTCTTTGCCATGGTCATATGTAAAGCAAAGATCACCAAAAGTCTGTAATTATAGCTATCAGCAAGCAATCCATGTTGAACGACTTTATGCGTAAAAAGAAAAACGTCGTGTATAGACAACATGGTCAAATACGCGCATTTGAGGTAAATATATTCCGGTACTATAGACAGTTTAAGACATAATCGAGCCATACTTCAAGTGTGATACGATAAGTCAGCGAGCAAAAGGAATAGTCTTGGAGAAAATTCCGCTGTGGTGTTGCACCTCTATGTATAGAAACAGGACGTTATTAAGGATTAGCGTAAAAAAGAACACTATTGTTTTATCTATAAGACGTGTATCGAAAGTGAACAGCATGCCTTAATGGTGTGTCCACTATACGAACATATAAGAGCCATGCTAACAGAAAGTGTTCTTTTGGTTTACCCAAATTTTAACGAATTAAACCCAATTGTGAAAGTTAACTTCTTGCTGTCAAATGATTGTATCATTTAACCCAGTTTAAAAGCCTGTGCCGCTATTTTATCGACCCAACCCCATGTATATATGATCCATGCAATGTGTGCGTATAGTCGATTGCGTATCAAAATAGTAATATACCTTGTAATTTATAACTAGATACCTTTTTATAATGTGCAAAGTGCGTTGTCTCCTGTCTTTCTGTCTATTTGTCTGTCTGTCTGTCCGATTGTCTGTCTGTCTGTCTGTCTGTCTGTCTGTCTGATTGTCTGTCTGATTGTCTGTCTGATTGTCTGTCTGTCTGTCTGTCTGCCTTCCTTCCAGCCTGCCTGCCAGCCTGCCTGCCTGCCTGCCTGCCTGCCTGCCTGTCTGTCTGTCTGTCTGTCTGTCTGTCTGTCTGTCTGTCTGTCTGTCTGTCTGTCTGTCTGTCTGTCAGTCTGTCAGTCTATCTGTCTGTCTGTCTGTCTGTCTGTCTGTCTGTCTGTCTGTCTGTCTGTCTGTCTGTCTGTCTGCCAGCCTGCCTGCCAGCCTGCCTGCCAGCCTGCCTGCCTGCCTGCCTGCCTGCCTGCCTGTCTGTCTGTCTGTCTGTCTGTCTGTCTGTCTGTCTGTCTGTCTGTCCGTCCGTCCGTCCGTCCGTCCGTCCGTCCGTCCGTCCGTCCGTCCGTCCGTCTGTCTGTCTGTCTGTCTGTCTGTCTGTCTGTCTGTCTGTCTGTCTGTCTGTCTGTCTGTCTGTCTGTCTGTCGGTCGGTCGGTCGGTCGGTCGGTCGGTCTGTTTGTTTGTCTGTCAGATTGGTCAAACACATAGTACAGTTATATTAAAATCGTTGACCAATCAGAAGCACTTACTAAGCAAGTGTTAATTTTTATCTAGTTTTTCTTTGGAGATCAATTTAATATAAATGCAAATAGAAAAACATTATTTTTCAGTCTGAAATACACATGTACAGTTGCACAAACACTGTACATTGTTAATGAAAGCTTCTATTCATCACATTGATTATGATATCAGTTTGGGTCATGTAGACAATTAAATTTCAGTTACAACATCAACGGTAGTCAACATAGTATAGGTTCGGAGAAGTCAAACATTAGTCTTCGAGTCCGAGGGGACAAGTAAAAAACATGCAAGGTCTTGTTTTTTCTCCAATAAACTAGCCACCAAATCCAGCGACTTGGCTAGTATTTATGATACAAATGTATCATTAATGTGGTTAAATGCAAAGTATTCAGATGCTGTGCTGTAAACAAGGAGGTATACTCGCTCAGTTCCATTCCCAGCACTGATGGGGTTTTTCCCCTTATATTTTATCTAACAACGTAATTCTTGCTTGCAGTCGGATTTGTGTATACAATGTTAACAGTTGACACGTATTCCGAAGAAGATTATTTTGGTATTAAAGTATATGAAGGTAAACAAACGATCGAGGACTCGTTATTTCAGTTTAAGGTAACTTAAAGCGGTTTTCTCAATTATCCAGAATCAGAAATGATGAATTGTTCAAATACCATTAGCGTTGTCTGTTTTACGTTTACTTTTAAGTTTTTTTGCTTTTTCGAGATCATTCTAGAGTTTTCATAATTGCGCATTCTGAATACATCTGAAAATCTCCCACGCCGATTTATTTTGTATTGTGCGAAAAAGAGATCTGTATTTAGATCGTTGAAATGTGAAACCATTTCTTTACAATCCCTTCAATTTGATGATGTGCATTCGTGATCATTCAACTATCGAGCATATCAATAAAATCATTAATCTATTAGACTTGTAAGTAACAGTTCATTAAATGGTGTATTTGAATTCTTTGGATTAAATAAAACCTGTCAAAATAATGCTAATTGCACGTGAGATATGGATTTAAATAACTGGTAAATATTGTGTGAATACATGAATACTCGCTCTACATTTAGCTATTTTGCTGTTCGTTTTATTATGTAATTAACGCTTTAATTTCGGTAAATTTAGTGATACTAGAGGTAAGCTTTAAGCACTTATATTAATGTCAGTAAGGTTTCCTATGTATCTAACGTTCATTCCGAAAGAGACTATTAAGTTCACTTTAACACGTTCGTCAATGTAAATCGAAGCTATAATGGCGATGTCACATTACGCGGATTACTTTGCTATTGTTTTATTGGTGTTGCACACATAACAATATTTTCTTTTAAATAATATTAATGTAGAGCACGCATGAATCCCCAACAGTTTACATATTTCGTCTGCTGTGTCCATTTTACCTTACTTCATACAACATATTTCGCCTGTCGTGTCCATTTTATCTAACTTCGTACAGATTACTCGTTTCTCAATAACTAAGCAAGGTCACACGCTGACCACTTATTTTTCCATGTTACGGAAAGATTCAGGGATACTATAAGGATACATGTTTCGAGTCTTGCACTTCAAAATATATATGTTGTACAATTACTGAAAGCTTGTATAGAAGATTTAGTTACATTTTAAGGTAAGAAAAAGTAGTTTTCTCGGTCACAACATGTGAAATTATATGGTACTGAAAACGTTCGACTGGAAAGTTGATTAAAACTGTTATTTCGAACCGTGTCATTGTGAATATGTTTTTGGGAAGATTTTATACGAAGTTTTTCTCTATTAAATGTGACTGTAAACGAAATCATCTGCAAAACTTAATTTAAAAACTAGAGATAACAAAAAAATGACACGACCTTGACCAGGCATTAATCTGATGTATGGCTAAAACATATGTAAATTATATTTCCATTTCAATTGCTATTTTGTTAAGCAGACTTATGAAAAACAAAAACAGCGAGAAGAAAATGCATTTAGTTATAGATGTAATTAATGATGCGTGTCCCATGTAATATTGAAACAAAAAAGTCATCAACTAGATTATATTCATAACATGGAAAAGGGCTACGCTTAATTTATAAGTCGCAGATTATTGAAAATTGTGTGCTAATAAAATAATATTCACTTAAATTTATCGTTTTTGTTATTGGAATTGTAAGCCTCTCTTTACAATTCAAATTTTAAAAATACGGTAAAACAGAATTGTGTTAACAATCGGAATTAGTGTTAAATATAACTGTATACCGTTTCATTTTTCAACATTTCATGTTTAACCGCGCTATTTGCACCATCTAAAAAGCAACAAATCCCTGCAACCACGTGATTATCGTGTTCACAGCTACAATTCTCTTTGTTCTCCTCTGCAGATTGGACCAGTGATACTTGTATAATGGCCTGAAAAAATTTACGACACTTTTGCTATTGTTGCAATGTTTCGACGCACTCACAAAAAGCGTGAGCGTAGCATAAGACCATGTGCTGTAGCTAAACATAGACCTGCAAAATTCAGTATTTGTCGAATAACAGATTTACAAATGATCTAATTAAACGTTTATATTGAAATACTTGCATAAAGTAAGTAAATGTTGAAAATCTTAAAAAATGAATATTAAAGTACACGTTTACGAACTAACCAGCAAATTTTCAGATTGATTGTGCAATTGGATCACCTCAATATTTCAACAGATTAGCCGGTCAATCTACTTTACGACCGGTAAACATGTGAGACTTTCTAGTACAGGTAAACCTACAACTTTTTAAAATATAGTAAATGCATATTTCTCGGAATAAATCATACACATTTCATTTCGAGTGCTCGGCATAGTGCCGAGTGTAATGTATAATGCATAAGACAAGTAAAATGCATGTTTACATGCAAACGTTTATTAGTTGTGTAATCATTTTGCATTCAAATAAAACAATTAATAATCTTTAAATGACAATATATTTGAAGAAAACGGGGGAAAAGTTATCTTTCACAAATGTATTTATTTAAATAAACTAGAATTACCATTAGATTTCAATTGTCGTATGATTGGTGATACTACAAGGCCAACGTTAGAATTTGTGTTTTCATTCGGAAGTGCTATCACAGAATTAAGGAGTTAAAAATACACGTAGAGTACAATCGGGAGAGTTGGTCATGATATCATGGTATGAAAATAACTGTTTCTTCCATATTGAATTATTCCTCGTTTTGCAAAATTACAAATTTGATACACACCATTCACACCAACATCAAAAGTTATCTTGGTCAAAGCTTGAAAGCAAATTATAAAAGAGACTACCAATCAAAATCAACAAAAGTCTAGTTATATGTTCGCAAGTTGCATTATTGTATGATGCTATTGTGATGCAAACATACCTTTCAATATTTCGTTTTGCTACGTCAACTGCATCCCGGTCATTGTCGCTTTTTGTGTCATATCGGCTTCGACATTGGTTATGTTTGTCAAAGGCGGTTTTCATTGCGTTGGCTAATTTGGTCCCCATTTTTCTTGAAAATGTTCCATTGCCAGCTCATTTCGAATGACTCTCTCAAGGAGTCTTTCATCGCAACTGGGACACGGAGGACAATGTGGTTCTTTTGCCACTGATGATACCAGGGCGATGTTCATAAAAAGAAAAATGCATGCCGTGTGCAGCCTCATAATTAAGTATGAAGTAAAACAGTTACGTAAACATAAAAACAACGAAGAGGCACCGGACGCGGCATAAACGAGCGAAATGATGCTAGCCTGCCAATCTGCTGGATTTATATAAAAGTAAATACGATTATAAGGCCAAAGAAAAATAATTGTATGTTGAACATATTATTTTTGACAGACAGTGAATGACAAGAACACGTATTTGGCTTACGAAGTTTAGATTAATGAAAAACACTGTGTATGTAGGCAATTTCAATTGACCGTCTTGTAAAAGTTTATTATCAAAGATCATTTCTTATCAGTTTATTATATTTTCTGCATTTTCACACGAACATCTTCAATAAACAAAATGCTGAAGGGATGCGTATTTCGAAAATATAGAATTTACATATTTTATTGGTTGGTGAGCAAACTCTATATTGACGTTTGTGTTTGGGTTGCATATGAATAACGTGCTCAATTTTAATATCAGACGACTAGTTTTTAAAGATCTATTTCATCAAAACTATTTAAATGTAGTGTTGAAGGGCTGATGTCCAATGAAAAGTTCCGATATGTTCCCACAAAACTACTACATATGGTATAAATGCATTTAATTGTGTTCAATTTTTCTATACATTCTCCAAGTATCGATAATATTACTATATAGTAATTTCGCGATTACTTATTATCATAAATTCTCAGTATCATCTCATTTAATTGCGTTGCTTGTATTCTTGTGAGATGCCCATTTAAAATGATTTCTGCAAAGTACATTAAGTATTCAGGGACTGACGCCATTGGAGCTTTAATCACAATGCTTCAATTTGACCTGGCATGCAGTTGTAGGTGGATAACAAATGAAATCAAACGTTATGAGAAAACCAAACCAGCTCAAAGACCGAACACTATTTGAAAATGTGTTGTTTTTCGTACTGTAATTAACTAACCTCCAAATAGCTTACTTATACATCTATCATAAGTGCTTTTAACGTTAGTAACTGGTACACTTGTCGATATATTTAATTTTGTTGAACTTACTGAACCTACACATTAATCAAATAGATGATTGAAGGATTTCAGAATTGTTCTTGCATCGTTAGAGATAAATACCGAGGATTTCGATGCCTGCACAGAAAGCGAGGTATGGCATGACGTGACTGTAATATTCTTAAGTACCGGAAAAGCACCAAACCAACAATACTTTTGAAGAGACCCATACAACTATAGTCTTTCCAAATGAAATCTAAATCTCATAAAAAAAATTCTGGAAATTACAATCCTTATTCATATTTTTGTTGTTGTTCTGGTTTTGTTGTTGAAACGATTTTGATTAGGTAAATATGTGTTACTCAACGCATACGTGAGAAATATACATCTTCTGTACAACATAATGTTAAAGCATATGAAAAAGACAAAGTAGCTTAAAATCCAATTAGTCGCGATCCCGGTGTGAACAATCTATGCTGGGCGACACTTTACGCAAATACATTAAGCCCTGTTTTCTCAGAACCCGGCTCATATGTTTGTTTATCGGTTTTTAGAAGATCATTTTAATTTTGTTCCAATAAACTTTTCAACAATATTTTTTGTATGAAATCTTGTTTTTGTCTCGCTAAGCAAAATATCGTTAATATCTGCGTATGTTCACACCAATCCGATAAAATAGTTACTGACTTTAACGAACGTGAACCTTTGATATAATAAAAACATTTCGTGGTCTCAAGCGTTGTCGTCTGTCCGGACAACTGCCAACAATTAACGAGATACTGTGCATAAGGGAGGGTATCAGAAGAGGGGTAGCGCCGTTATTGTTTTGATCTGGGCGTTTACATGGATGTTAAAACACCCTAATCAATTAATAACCTTTAGATAACCTTTGTTTCGTAATTAAGATAACAGAGACAACCCGACTTGCTTTACCTTCAAATTGCCAGTCGTTTTAATTGCTCTATCGTTGTTTTAATATGTCCGTTAAGAAAAAAAATGCGAAAACTAAAATGAATATTTTCTAGGGATGTAATCCAAATAATTTAGTAAAGTGTGTAAATAAGTTAGAATTATGATAAAACGTTTTCCGGATATATCTTATGTCTAAGGAGAATAAATGCATTAAATGAAAATGAAGAACATAATAAGAACATCATAATCAGTTATTATATTGAACAAGTATTACTCATTCCCCTTTTTAAAAGCTGCATATAAGATTCGATTGTATATTGGAATGTGTTGAACTGTTATTTTTCCGATGGTCGTAAGTTCGGTCATATACATCTAAGCTTCAACAATCGAACTTTCGAAAATATTTGAAAAATAACATGCGGATATTCGAATATCATTTTTAGTCTTCGTTCCCATCCCTAAACAATATCAATCTTCGTCAGCTTACTGCATTGCATGTTAACTAATTAACGGTCATAATAATCGATTTACTTTAATTTGCTCTTCTTTGGAGACCTTCCTTTATACCATTGATTTAATAATCATCTTAAATGAAATGACACAATAAAAAAAGTAAATGGAAACAGTAAAGTGTATGGTGTCTGGTACTCAATGTTTTTCCCATTTCCAAAATCATGTAGGACATATAGCAACGTGTATTGTTATCAAGAAACTAGTGGCGCCTAACGTAAATAAAGCCGGTGTTTCGTAATTTCGTTTTACTCATTGCTATATTGACATACCTACGATATTGAGGTCCATAGCTACATCTTCTTAATCGTTAAAATACCCGTGCAATCATACAGTGTACGTTAAAATATATATTCAATCATGTTCCACTCGAAGGTTTATTGGAAATCTCTCGATCCATTTTTCTGAGCAGAAAAAGTTGGTCCCTACTACGTAACATATAGCTTTTTATACTAACACGTGTTTTCTTGCTGTGCTGATGCTCAAATGATACGTAATACGCTATATGAACGAAACATGGTAAATATGCAAATCAGTTAGTAACTCAAGCATTATGTTTTTTCTTTTCATAATTGCACTCCAGACGTTATAAGCACACAATTTAAAATAACATTTGGTATTTTTAATTCTCGGCATGGACTACCTCAGATTTCATTTAATAATAATATGCAGAGAAGACAGTGTGGCTCCCGTTCCCAGTACGATAAAGATTTACGCCACATCAGGCACATGCCTGAAATTGAAAATCCGGACATGGCGCTATCTTAAAATTAAATGTGTCCAGACAAACTATGTCTGTTTAAAATAAAATTGATTTGTTAATTCAAGTACACTCCGATAAAACAGTAAGTCGATCACATTTAAAATAAGTAATTGAATGTTTAATCTCGAATAAAGCTTTCTTGAAGGCAATAAATGATGTTTTTGTTTTATTATTTCTGAGAACTTTAACATCAACAGTGTTCGATAACTGCTAAACTATTAGCTCTAAACATATGTTCTTATATTCAAATTCCTTTACATTTGTAGGTGTAACCTATAGAAACGAAATAAGCGATTTGGCACCATCTATATTGACGATATATATCTTATGACGTCAACAATAACCAATTGCAATATTTTCCATAAGAATTGGTTAATTTACATTTTTTCCGATCGCTTCTAAGAACGAAGTACGGAATCCGGATAGTGCCATCTATAATCTCGCCCTTCTTTCATCAAGGGCGACACACAAAGCGCTACCTACATAAGGGCGATATTTCGTGGTATGGCGCAAAATATCGTGTGTCGCTTCGTGTGTCGCGCAAAATATCGTGTATCGCTTCGTGTGCCGTGTTTCGCCCTTGATGAAAGAAGGGCGAGATTATAGATGGCACTATCCGGATTCCGTAACGAAGCCATGTTCATAAACATTATAGCACTTCGGTTGTGCACATTTTCTTCGCCAACAAATATTAAGTAAAATTTGATAGAAACAGTTAAGCACAAAATGGCATAGGTAAATTATCTGCATTTTGCCTTAAAAGAGGAAAGTACCTATACATTTATAATCTGATTTGACAGATTGTCGATGACATCCAAGACTGACGGTCATTATTAAATTGTGTATATTGTTAACAATTGGAATAATAAGTTATTTTATTAAGTTCACAAGTCTGTCCAAAAAGATTATCAGGAGAGCTTTACATTGAACAGTACACAGTTACTTTCAGTTCCTAAGGCCAGAGTTTTTTATCTTCTGTTTAACGGGAGCGCCGTATCCAATTTTCCGAAAAGTGAAATAAAAATAAAATGGAAAAAAATAATTTTATTTTTATTTTTTCCTCCGCATCAAACAAAAAGTGTTCTTCTATAAAAAAAAGTTAATAGCGTATTTTAGCCTTGGCTGTTTTACCAAACAATGCTGTTTTTACAAAACAAATAACTTTGAAAACACCCCAAAGTCTAAACATTTTATCGGCGAAAAAGTAAGTCCGAATATAGTACACATCCGAAAAATAGGTTGGTGTTACATCATGTTTTTTGTTTTTCGGATGAAATTCATTTCGCCCTAATGTTCAAGTAAATCCATAAACAAACAAAACCTGTAAAGCAACCTCCCATTTAAATTCCAGCACACAATTTATTTCCTCACACCGATAAAAATAAATACAAATAATCCAATAAAGTTAAATCTCCGATAGTTTTCACACATGTCATCCTCTATGGAGCTAATTTATTAATGCTGTATCTGACTGTACTAGCTGCATGCTGCCGGTAACGTAGTATTGATCAATGCCTTTTGCACATTTGCCACCTGCTGAGGTGTTACTCGTTTACAGTGTTAAACTGATAGAAATCGAACCCAATATCAAAGACCTTTGATGTCTACCGCCAGCATTGACAGCTTGCTTTTGAGGGATTGGTTTAATTGACGTCATTTGGTAACACTGTTGTGATTGTCAAAGACTTGGGTATGTAAATGTATTAATTGTTGTTTCCACTGGAATTTGAGTATAGGGTAATTATAATGTTTTATTAAGAAGACAAAATAAATATTAAATATTTATGTATAATACCAAAATACCCCCACCCCAAAACAAATAAAAAATAAAAATAAACACTTTTTTTTAAATTGTGGGGTGGATGGGTAGTGTATGTAAATATAATTTATATTAAGCACTTTCATGCACACTAGAATGCCGTAAGAGGGTTGTTTATTGTGTTGTATTCTTTATACTTGATTGTTGATTTAATTAACTATAAAGAGAATTAAATAAGCAGGATTCATAATGCACATCTTGTATTCAGCAATTTAAAAGGGTAAACACTAATGCAAATAATAACAAGATAAATCAACAAAAAAACAATACTTCTCCTTATTTCTCTTGACTTCTCCCTAAAAAATGCCAGTCAAGACAGAAGTCACTTCTCCCTAAAATTTGACCCTAGGCCGACCCCTGTAAAACTGTTAATTAGCTGTAATTGTTCTTACTATTAGCTCACCTGAGCAGGAATGCTCATTGTATGCTGTTGTGATCGACAGCATCTGTGTCCTCAAAAGTTTGCTTAAACATTTACCTTCTTTTCATGTTTTTAAACATTTTTGAGACCCCTCACACTTTATACTGACTGGACACTGTCTGGCAATACCAGGCACGTTTACAGGTAGTTATTTTTACTGTTTTTAGTAACTTCCAAAAATACAAAATATTTTTTTTATTATGCTTTATTTTTTATTTTTTTTTCCTACGAAACTTATTTGAGATTTTATTTATTTTTTTTTCCCTTCTCCTTTTAAAACTTTCAAAAAAAATCCCGTTAAACAGAAAATAATAAAACTCTGGCCTCATTTCCATTTTTAGTTTTCCATGAGTATTCACTGTTCAGTGACTTACATATACGCGCTGTCAAAGATAACAAACATCCGTTTAAACCTAAGCGCATCGCACTATTCCCCTGGTAAAATACAGTAAACGTCGTATTAAAGGTTGGAATTCATTTTATAAAAAGCTTAAATGGTATTACGTTCATATTCGTGTTAACTGTGATATTGCCGCATATTTTGCAAGGATGATACCGATACATTGAGTCCTGGCTTTGATCACTTATACCGGAAGAAATTAGCGCTCCATATGTGTCGAAATATCAAATCTTCTACAAACACTTTGGAACGTTTACCTTTACATATTTCGTTTTCATTTCTTTGTAACGTAGCATCATAACTGGCAAGAGCTTCAATACAAACGAATGCATTAAAATCAAGTATACAAGCCTACTGGAAAGTTTATCAGATACGACTACTATCTCATTGAAAATTATAAAACATGAAATTAGACGAAGTATGCAGTAACCCAGTTTATCTTAGATATTAAACTTTTTTAAAGCAAGATCAATCCGTACATACCATTTACAAAAAGGGAAAAACCAGAAATACAATAATACCAACCAAACTCATGCTGTCACCTTTAATGACATAATGAAGAGTGTATTTATTCGAAAGCCGGAGCGGCTGTGTGTGCATGGAAGGGAAGCAAACACTCAGCAAAGATGGAATACTCTAAATCAATCGCTCACATTGTGATTTTGTTCTTTCTCTTTGGGACCCTAAAAGCATCTGAACCAAGGTGTTTATCGCGTTTTGACTACGACGAGAAAATGCTTTTAAAGATACTGAGATTTGAAGACGTCCTTGAGAAGTTTGACAAGAAGATTACCGACATTATAGATACGTTGGACGCTAACGAACGAAAGAGGAACAGCAAAGCAATGGAGGCAGTTGATGAAGCAAAACTGAAGATAAATCAGGTTATTGAAAAAATAAAACAAAACTCTTCATTTTTGCTAATTAATGACTCAACTACACTTCAAACGCAGTTGCAAGAAGTAGAAACTCTAAAGGCTAAGATTACAGAAGAACTTGACCAGCAACGGAGCGCCATTGGGTTGAACAGAAAAGGTATTGTTTCAACAAAATGCAACCGATTGTTTATTTTATACAATGATCAATATTTTTATTTTTTTTAACAAAAGTTATACTTTTATGTTCGAACGCAAATAAGGGGGAAAGAAAAAAAGGAAATACATATATTGGAATATATAGTTTTTTGCGTTTAATAAATATTGGAATATATTTCCATTTTTGCTTAATGTTTTGCATCACGTAATACCGGTAGACGAGTTTCACAATCGCAATTTTATAATTTATGATGATGCAATAATTTATCGATGATTTAAAAACGAGGCTCCTTATGTGCAGTTCTAACTGATCTAAAGTGGTTACTCCTGTCTGTATGTATAGAGAGCGGCCATTTTACATATTGTATCTATAACTAAGCATTATATTTACTTCTCGATACAGTCCATTATCATGTTTTTCTAGGTCGTGTGAAGTTCGGTCCTCAGTTGAAGAGGGCTCGTAACAATTACTTAATCAACATAATATCATACCAATTAGTACAGTTATCAAGGGACACTGTCTTAAATATATATATATATATATAGATAAACAAAGCCGATTCAATAATGACATGTGTTTTCGTTATTAAAAGTTATTGTTGTTTTAGGAAGGATATAGGGGTAGACATCAACTTTGTAACTAAAGCGCTCTGTGTCAGTTTTTTTCACGCCTCATAATACGGTTATCAAAGTTAAGTAACACAGATACTTGATGGTTAACTTAATGTTTACTAGGTTACTTATTGTGTTTTAATAAAGTTCATTGAAATAAGTTTAAATAAGGGATCCTCGTTATAGTTTGTTAAATTTCACAATAATACAAAGGAATTTATTTTACGTAAAAACTGATTTTCTAAAACAATGCGAAAAAAAAAAGTTGTTGTATAGTAGGGTATGATTTTCTCGAATGATACAGTAATTGACAATACGCAATAACATGTGAAGATGTCCGTTTTAATATCACAAAGTGTGTGGATATATATGTTACGCTTAATAATTTCCGAAACTTACCCGACCCTATGATTTATCTTGCTTTATGTTAGTAAATTATGTACATTTCAAGGCAATACGACGCGATCAATTTATTTTCACAAGCATACAATTCTGATGTATAATGAATTTGGTTTTTAATTACCACAAAACTGACTTCCATCACACATATGTTGTCAAACGTGTATATGTTGCGATCTGTAACTATATATTTTTTTGTATTACAACTCAGAATTTTCAACAAATGAACACTATTAAAATACTTCAACTGTGAATCGTCTAACTACAAATTAGTCAACATTTTTTATTGAACATTTAATCCACCGAAAATTACATTATCTTACTGGGTAGGCAATCTCAGATCGTAAGTATCGCTCTCGATTCGTTTTATCAAAGCGGGTACGTCCTTCAGATCTCGATATCGGGAAAGTTAAAGGGTCTTTAACCACGCTATTCTACATCCAAACAAATTTACAAAGCAAAATATTACTCAAATTCCTACTTACTGTACGCATGTACGCTTAAAGAGATCACGTATTACAATCGAAGGAAGCCAGTTTGAAAGCGCTTGCATTCAACACATTTTGGGAAACAAAGCCTTATATAGAAGTTTAAAAATACTATTTGAAAGAAACTATTCAAATGGTTCTACCTATAAACGCTGTAAATTTAATAGACACTATTAAATTGTTCAATAGCATCCATGTGATGTCAATGTGATAGAATAATAAATGAATGTCATATATACATACATCGAAATAGCATACACAGTTAAGAAATATGCCAGATACAGTGTTTCGTTTATGTGCAACCATCGAGCAAAGATTTGATAACATACGTAAGTGTTTGCAGACAGTAAAGTCGCATTGCTAGTTAATATATTTTATGCCTATGCGTTTTACACAAAACCTTTGATAACATCGCAACGTGTTTGTCATTTAGAATAACCATTAAGCGTCATCTTATTTACGTTATCAGTGTATTATTAAAACGTTTCTTTTGACCCGGTATGCCAGAAAATGGAAGCGTTATGTTTTTAACTTTCAAAGGACCCGTGTCGCGCAGTTATTAAACACGTTTGCTATCTAAGCGTTCACCTAAGTATAATCACAAATGAAAGTGGTAAAATGGTTTATACATGTTTTTAAAGTTTGCTTATAATGATTTTCAATGTTATTTTTTAATGCGAAAACTATATCAACACTTGCATATAAATAACTTTTGATTTTATTAAATATGTCCCAAACCTATACATTATAAACACAATATATATAGCCTTTTATTTTGCAATTAATGAAGATGAAAACAGTATAAGAATGATTACTATTGCTTTAGCTTGAACAATACATTTCGATTTGCGTTTCAGAAAATGCTGCTAGAGCGTTCACAGCCTATGGTCCGGTAGATTCTCCTTTTCGATTTAGCACCTTCGTCACCAACATTGGTGGCCACTATAATCAGTCTACAGGACTGTTCACTTGCACTGTTCCTGGACTGTACTATTTCACTTTCCATTTGGTGAAGAAGCGATCGAATTCAGCAGATGCGTGTGGCTGTAGCCTCGGCAAAAACCTTCAGTCTGTTGGAATAAAGGCGTTCATAGACCCCCAAGATCGTTCAGGGGATACAGTTGGTGCAGACGCTGGTAGCTATGGTGTGAGCAATGGGGCTTACCTTCACCTTATCACAGGTGACACTGTCCAATTGGTAGACTGTTCAACGTCAGACAAGTTTGAGAGCTGGTCCTCGTTCAGCGGGGTTCTTATCAATGCCGATTAGCTTTTTGCCTTTGACAGTTATATTGAGGTATTGAATGAATCGTAGATTACTACGGATAAATCATACACAATTCGTATTATGGCATAGATACTAAACTCACTGAGCCGCACATTGTGTGTGAAAAAAAGCGATGTAATGACTTCTTAAACGTGTTGTGTATTTTCAAACGGATATTCTGAACATAAACCAGCAACAAGTTGTGTTTTGGAAAATATCAAATCACAGACCTTTGATTGTTTGTGCTAAGTAGCAATATATATATATCGACTTCTATAATGTGTTGTTCATTTTCAAATCGTTTTTTTTTGTATTATAAAAACATAAACTGGCCAAAACTAGATTGTTAGTCAGTAAATTATCTCAATGATATATAGTTGCTGTACCACTGAAAAATATGCATATCAGATTTATAATACATATGAACTCGATTGCAGAGTACCTTTGATCAGCAGATGCGTGATTTGTGTTCTACTTCTATTTCTAGAATAAGAAATCTAATCTAAAAAGAGACAAAGTGACAAAGTAACATTTAATATAACACTGTGTTTAATATTATGGTGCACACTATTTTCTTGGATGATCATTATTACTTAAATACACAGTCCATGAATCTAAACAAGTGTTTGTCTTGAAACTCCATTTATATTTACTTATTTTCTAAATCGTTGATTACAACATATGAATGCTCTACTGAAAAGGTGTTTTATTGTTTTAAAGTTACATTCTTTCTTTAATAAATCATTCATTTGCTACTTCTTACATATTTTAATGTAACACTCGTTTTATTACAAGCGCATTAGGTATTTTGTATACAGTTTGCTTATCCATGATAGTGTACTGCAATTGTATTTATACATCTTCAATACGTATTTTTATCAATGTATCCGCGTTTGAAAACCATAACTTAACAACTACTTCTCTTCAGCAAAAAATACTGAGCATACAAAGCAGATTCATTGATATTCAAGCATGTTCATACTTTCTTCCGAAGATGTTAACGTTACTCCATCACATAAACAGACCAAATTATGTCAACCCCCGTTCTTGTCTTATCGCAATTGCATTATTTAAACTAGTGCAACTCTTTCTTACTATGTTAAGCATATAACAAATGCTGATACATACAAACAAAGTGCCATATTTGTTTTCGCTAAATGCATTATTCTGTTTATTTATTCTGAATTTAAACCTATATTTGCATAGGCCTATTCCTTATTTCTTTTAGAATAATGTTCAACAATGTTTCTAGTATTGACGTCTGTATACATTTTAGTTATAAGTTTATTTGTTTGCATCACTTCAGCATCATTTCCAACTGACATAAGAGATATATAGCACAAGTCTCGATCTTTTAATACATTTTGTCAAATAGTAAACTGTTTATTTTAAGCAATGTAGACACGTCTACCGTATTGACTATTTTTGTAGTTGTATGCATGCTTACATTTAATTGCACATACGTGTTCACGAATAAGAAAATAAACAAATTGCATGTGTTAAAAAGATTATAAATAGGTCATGGCAAAAACAAGCTTAAGTGCTGACAGCTTCTGACGCATGAAATATGATTACTCTAAAGATAACTTGTGCGCGATTGTGGGAAAAACAACTATGGATCGAGCAGTTGGGGAATGTTTTAGAACTCATCACCTGAAATGTCTCAGTAATGGCGTGGTGTTGTCGGATTGCTTTATCGTTTTTTATACATTACCGTATTGGATATACAATTGTATATTTTTTACAAATTAGTGAAAGTAGATCACAGTTATCAAACGTCATTGTATGTGTCCACACTTTAAAGAAACAATGGCTTTTCACTGACTGAGAAGAAAAAAAATATTTCATTACCCCCACCCCGAACAAGACTGGTAAATGCTTGGGGTACGTGGTAAAATAATTTCCAGTTTTGGGTTTTACTTAGAAAGTTAATTTTCAGATGTCTACTGTACGTTTGTATATAAAACATTGGATACTATCTGCATTTTTTTTCTTGAACATGAGAAATTTAATCGAACGTATCTGACCAGATTTATCATACACATAAGAGCGTATGATAAAACACAAACGGAGCACTTTGACTCCAATTTGTTTAAAGAAAGAAGACTTCTTGACGATAACGGTTGCAATCAATATGTGGATGGTAAACGAGAACCAACGAAGCAAATGGGATACCATGGAAGCTGCAACATCATATAGTTCCTGTTCAGTTTCATATATCACTCATGTTAAGTAAAGATTGATAAATTTGCGATGTAAAAAGGCAAACATCTGTCTTAACTTAGAGCCACACACCTTGAAATAATTTATTTGACATAGTAAATTTAAGTATAAATAAAAAACATATTTTATCTATGCCAATTAGAAAATATCTGGTGGTTACAAGGTAGAAATCCGTCTTTTTTTGCGCCTTAAAACTTAAAAATAATCGCGTTTGTCAAACTGGACGTATACGTCTAGAAATCCTACTTTCGGTTTTAAAAGCGCTACCGTTTGAAAAAAATAAATTACCTGCTAACTAGGCTATAGAATTAATGTAATCTATGCCAATTAGAATTTTATGATGGTAACAAGGTAGAAATCCGTCTTTTTTGCGCTTTAAAACTTAAAAAAAAATAATCGCGTTAGTCGAAATGGATGTATACGTATAGAAATCCCACTTTCGGTTTTAAAAGCGGTACCGTTTGAAATATAATAAATAAATTACTTGCTAACTAAGCTAGAGATTTAATGACAGTTGTGCACACTTTCAAATTGCATCTTTATGTATTGATTAACATGTATTTTATTTCAAGGTGTGTGGCTTTAAACACAACAGTCTATTTTCGTGGCATGAATTGTAATAAAAGAATTATAATATATTAAAAGGTGGAATTTATGTTTAAGACATTCTTGACATTTCGTTAAATTAATTTAAAACGTGTTTTTCAGCATGTTTTACTAAGGGATCTTCAATTAAAACCGTGATTTATGTGTCTTATGACTTAAGCCTATGAGTTATATAATTGTGTACTATTATGTAAATCACATCTAAAAATGTTTCAATTTCAATGTAGAAAATACTTGAGAATTTATCAGTTATGTCCAGTAAAAATATATATTATGTCTGTAGGTCTTATGGTTTGCAACACATTATACCATAATATAATTAACGTATTTCAGCAAATATAAAGATTTCGATTGAGTCTTATCAATAAACAAAAACTAGTTATGTTACATACGATTTTGAAACAATTAATTAGGTTCCCGATTTGGAGTGATGATTATCAATTAAAGAACATATAATTGTAAGAATGTTTCTTAGTCAGGAATGTTATTTTGCTTTTTTGAATTTAATGTATTTATTCCCTTTAATTCTAAAACAGTGTTTTACAAGTTCTATGTGGCCGTTATAATACACCATACAAATGCGTTTACGAGCGATCAAAAGCAAATTTATAAATAAAGAGCTATGCGTAGGAAATAAACAAAGTCAAAACAAATGAAGTCAGAAGGTAAGTTTTTGATCATTTACGCAACGGCTTAGCAAAGAACTGCACACAATGTCATGAATGTCTGACTAGTTTCAATAATTTCAATATATCACAACATGATGTCGCGATACAGTATTAAACCGTTGATACCCTAGAGATTTGGTAGATGCTATTCCTCCACTGCTGCATAATAAAGTAAAGTTCTTGTACCAAAGAATTTAACCGAATAGCATCACAATTCAAATCAAGCTACAATGACAGAGAATACGTTTCATAGAGGATATTTGTTGGATTCGGTGGATTATCGATTTTAATTCACGATTGATCATAGAAAACAATATTTTCACAAGTGGCGCAGCCACGAGTGAAAATATACATTTTCTATGATCACGAGTGAATTAAAATCGATATTCCACCGAATCCAACACATTTTCTTTTTATTTTATGCTATTTTTTTAACAGTTTATATACATTCTTAAAGAGTTGAACTAAAGAATTTCGTTGAAATAATGACGTCATTTCGCCAAAAAATGACGTCATTTCACAGTAAACAGTGAAAATTATCGATAATTTTCACTGATAATTTTCACTATTTGAAACAGTGAAATTATCAGTTTTAATTCAGTGATATTTCTCTATCAACCACCGGAAAGCATAAAATAAAATTTAATTATGATTGAGGCACTCAATGGTTTGATGTTTTACAATGCAATCATGAACGAAATGAATTTCTCACAACTACATCTCGTTTTTAAATAACAGGATTTTGAGATAAAGCATTATATAGTTTTACTTTTGTTGCAATCTTTACTTAAGTTTTCACGATGATTATTTAGATATATACAGTTATATGATGAACTGTCTCTAGAGCTTTTTAATCATAGACCCAATTCTTACTAAATACGCTAATCGTGCTCTGGTTTAAATTTCCCATAACGTATCATTTTACATGGTAAAATTTGATATGTATATCTTGTTTTGCTCTTTCATTGAACAATTCTGAGCCCTGCGTGATATTAGAACCGTCGGAGAGTCTGTTCCTCCAGAATTGTTTACTTGCAATACATTAAAAACTTTAGGCTATACGGTAAACATTTCTCTCCTGTTGTAACGGAATATAAATAGTATTAATAATTTGATGAATCAATGTAATACGAAGTGAAATGCTTATAATGTATAGGCCCCTTAGCATCAGTCACCCATTGCATTAATGTATGTCAGGCTGCCTGTCCGTTTGTCTGTCCGTCAGAATTTCGATGAAATTATGTTTACTTATAGAGGGTAAATGGAAGATTATGTCAAACCTTTTATTCCGCATTAAGTAAAGGTCTGGTCACTGATTGCTACGGATCCGTTAAACGTTGTAATCATATATGTAAATAATAATGAAAAAAAATACAGACATACCTTTTTAAAATAAACCGGCGAATAATCCAATATCAAGAAATAATACATATAAGCAAAACAACATGTTCACAACAATCCTTTACAAGCATCGGTTTTGTGGACTGCAAGCAAATTTGTAATACAGATTTATGTAATAACATTTGCCGAATACATGCAAACACATATCGAGAAAAGTAAAAGTTATTACTATAAACTACTATAACGCATAATTCGAACATAATTACAGAAATCATAATGTAACTGATGTGAAACTTTATTTTACACGTGTATGAGGACACCGGTAAACGAATTGTAAGTGGTAGAACTGTATAAGTTAGAACCTTGTTGTGCTTGCACCCAGATCTGATCTGACTTGGCGACCTTGATGAAAACTTGCATAGACGCACTCTCGTAATCGTTGCTTGTATGGTGAATATATGATTCCTGTTTCTTAGCTCCTTGATGAACGATTGCGAGGTAAGCACGCGCTGAAGGACCAACATCGTAATGGACGGTAAATACATACAGTCCAGGGACAGACACAGTGAACCTTCCAGTTTTCAGGTCATAACATTGACCTTCGTTGACCCGCACTGTAGTATAGACAACGATTTGACTGGTATCAAAGCTGTATTCTGCTACGTTAAATGCGTGGAAATAAATCGAGGAAATGGTCAACTGTTCTGAAAACAAAATAATAATCAATACTATTATTCTTACAATAACTTTTCGAATATGAATCGACATATATTAAGAGTAAAGGGATGCAAATATACACATATGTTTAGAACAATTGATATATTAATGGTATACATTATTATAATGACGAACAGTTACATCGGGAAAAACGTTTAGCTTAAATAATCTATGGTTTGGCTTGAATTTTGATTTGAAATGTATGTGCGCAAAGTATTTGATAAGGTTTCTTGCGCGAACGATATAAAACATAGGTTTTATTCATCTGTAAAAGTGTAATGAATACATTAATCAAAGAAACCACTCTCGTCCACAACAATGGCAAGCTAAGCAGTGTTTACATGTTATCGTTTTGGACTATTTTGGCACCAAAAATCGATGTACTAAAAAAATCGTTCATGTCTGTAATTTTGTACTCAAGTTGTTAAAATATGGATGGGAAAGAATCATATATTATATTTAATATTCGTTTATCCTTCGTAGAATATATTTAAATATTCGATTTGTAACCCCTATATTACAATTTCTGAACTTTTGATCGTCCAAAAATAGTTCAGTTCTTTCTCGCCACAAAAGTCACTATCGAAAGTATATTCTGTGCGTCTTTGCAGAAGTTGGAAATGCTCTACTTATTAAAAACATTAATCATAAACTTGTTTAATTTCAGGTTAAAATAATTTTTAAACAGTACATAGTTGTCTTTTTTTTCAAGCCAGAAAATTGACATTAGCGATACATTTGGTTTTTTCGTCATTCATTTACAACAAAAGACGGACCAATCAAAGTCTGATTTTGAATTGAACTGCAAGTTTACTTCGATTAAATCCTTGGTTCAGTAAGAAAAATCACGCGCATTATATGCATATTCTTTGCAACGTCACGTTATCCGCGCTGAGGTCATGGAAAGCACGACCGCATTGATTGCCCAAACATTTGCAGCACATATAACTATGCGATCTTTAGTATTGCACAAAGTGGCTAGTCCGTATTGAACTGTGGGGTACATGATAAATCCTCTAATTGTAATTCAGCTGCTTATTTAAAATTAAAACTCGTAAAATTAAAAGTGTGAAGCGCGATCTAGTTGATGTAGTAATCAATTAGTGACTGATCAATAAACCGCTTTGACTCGCAGCTCTCGTGTGTTATCGTAGGAATCTATTCATATAATCGTTACATCACCGTTAATGCCATCGATATTTGTGATTGAAGGGGCGTCTAAGCGGGTCGCAAACTTACAACTAACTTGCTTAAGACGCTGATATCATAATGTATGCCACTTTCAAAACAATGAAAACACTTTTAATCAACATTGACTAATACGCGACCGTCGTTTGAACAACACATTGATGGGACTAAATAGTTGTACCTACTTCTATTCCTATGCAGAATATATATTGTTTTCTTTACAGATTCTGAATATTCTAATCGTTCGTTGAGATTCGAATACTCGGCCGGTTTTCGAATGTTCGTTCTTGTTCCTAGCTATAGTGCATTATAAGCATGTGTATGTGCTCTACA
This sequence comes from Dreissena polymorpha, assembly GCF_020536995.1. Classification (NCBI taxonomy): domain Eukaryota; kingdom Metazoa; phylum Mollusca; class Bivalvia; order Myida; family Dreissenidae; genus Dreissena; species Dreissena polymorpha. The sequence goes on along the minus strand of NC_068360.1, from coordinate 59,928,250 downwards.
TAAAATACTAGTTAATATAATATAAACAATAATGTCTCTACTTAATTAAAATAGTTGTATGCTGTGATTTTTCCTCGAAATTGCATACGCAAACAACAGCATCACAAGAATGAATAGTTATCAGCTTGAGTCTACGACATTCAACTTGTTTCATTACAATGCTTCGCAGAATTGTCAAATATGTGTAACTTACACCATCGTGCGATAATTTAAAATGTTGTTGTTTATAAATTATACATATATATTAATAAATTACAATAACAATACAAAATACTAAAAAATTGAAAGGTTACACATTTGATGAAACCAATATATATTATAGATTCATTTTATCCAGTCTTTTCCCGTTATTCGTGACTTTCTTTTTTTTAACAACATCATAGTATTGTAAGGTGTTTAATGAGTCGTTAGCTAATAATTTAATTATAATTTAAATTTGTTGCAAAACTTTTGACACTACAGGGTCTATGTTGAATTGTTTTTCAAGTAAAAACAAACTGAAACACCGGATCTGTCATTTGCTTGATTCGTTGTGTTACCAAATGTTGAATCTATACACACATGTTTGAACATTTAAAGCGATACCAGCCAAAACGTGAAAGCAATGTAGCAAGATATTCTCATTAAAATACAAAATCGGCACAAGTCTGTTATATGAGTATAAAATACATTAGTGTATGATACTATTTAATTAATGAGTACCTTTCAAGATGTCGATATCCTTATTCAACTGCAACCCAGTTTTTGACGAATTTTCTGTCATCTTGGCTACAGCATCAGATATATTTATCATCGAGGTATTGATTACATCATTCAATTGGGTTCCCATTTCTGCATGCAAATGTTTCATAAATGCAAGAGAATCGGACATGTTTTTAAGACTGACATGTAGTGTGGCTTTTATTTCTGTGTCCATTTCTTCTTTCGACGCTGCTAGTTTGTGTCTGTCTTCATGCATCAATTTTAATGCAGATTCCACTTTTACATTAGTCTCACATATTTCTTTTAACATATTTTCGATGGAAAGCTAATTGCGCAAAACTCTTTCCAACAAGCGTTCCTCGTAATCATAACGAGAACACGCCGGACTCGATGGTTCTCTGACTGCTGTAGCCAAAACTATGTTCTTTAACAGAAATATACATGTCAGCTGCAGCCTCATGTTGATGAATCCAGTAGCAACACAAAACTCAACACACACGTGGTTGCGAGCTCTTCGTTATCAAGCGAAGTGATGCTAGGCTAAGAACTTCATACTATATAATACGATGAATAGGCCAAGCAAGGATACTGGTGTGTTTTACATAATGTTTACATAAGGTTTTCCACTTAAGTACGAACACATTAAAAAAGCAAAGACTGCTCGATTATATTCGATCAATTTATTTGGAACAGGTGATCGTTCGTAGACCTCTTTTTTTAAAGAGGTTTAAAGTTTGAAATAATTTTTGACTCGAATTATTGATATCAAGAAATGATGTTTGTTATTAACAATTCTATGTTTTGATATAAAGAAATGATGTTCTGGTCACATAAATTAAAAGTAATAAAGGGTATAATACTTGTCTCAGCATTAACGTCACCATCTTGTTTGTCACGTGATTAACTATTCTGAGAAACGAGATTGTATATAATGGAATAGCATTCATAAAACAATTAGCGCATTCAAATGAACCAAATCAAAATCTCAAACTGTACCTTTTTATTTTGTAAGAATAGTTAATACAAATGTCAAGTTAATACAATACAATATTCTACATAAAATCGATGTATGTTTGACTTTAAGATTTTCTAAATAATTGTGTCTGTTGGCGCATATTATAGTCTTTCCCAAACAGATTCGCAACTGACCAGACGGTGTACATTTATTATTTCCTTACTGATGGTTGCTTTAAATTGATTACGAGGTGATGCGTATACCTTATATTGCTTCGTGAGGATAAGGGAGATTGTTTTGGACAAACAGTTGTCAAAAGAACACAGACCGTTTAATTTTTTCTTAACGGGAGCTGTAATATTGGTTCCCGCGTATGAATTTCGCAGCGAGTAAAGTCGAGATATAGTTGAATATTGATACGAAATGAACGAGTATCACTTTTTGCTTACATGGTTGGAAAGTGAGCGTAATTAAAAACTAAATAAAATTAATAACGGGAATAAAACGACTGCGAGGCATGGACGTCGCCATCTTGTCACGTAGTTAACGATTCTGAGAAACGAGATAGTATATTGTTGAAGAGTATCCATAAAAAAAACAGCGCATTTAAATGTATCAAATCAAAATCTTCAACTGTATTTTTTTAAATTTGTATGAAAAGAAAATACAAATGTCAAGTTAATACATTTTTATTTTCTACATTAAAGCGATGCATGTTCAATTTAAAGAATTTCTAAATGTTGTATGTTGGCGCATATAATACTCTTTCCCAAAACAGATGCGCAACTGACCAGACGTTTATATTTGTATTACTGATGGCTGCTTACGATGTGATGCGTAGAACTAATATTGCTTAGTGAGGATAAGGGAGATTGTTTAAGGGAGATTAGTTGTGGTAATCAGCAGCCAACGATCGAGGCGATATATAGTACATCCCGAAATATGCCTATGTTACATGACTCCGGTTGCAAGCCTTTAACATACCTATCTAAATTACGTCATTGATTTGCCATAGCTTTGTCAGTTGTTGTGATATACGATTAAACTTATAGCCGAATCATTATACCTACAGTGCAATTGGAAGTGTTGGTCATTATATGGCAAACAATCGTTATTTATCTCATTGCATGATTTCATGTGTAACTAAATTATAAATTTCCGGAAGCATTTTTTTTCAAACAAATTAATTGCAGTAAAATTATCTTAAATGAATGTCTTTACAGTTTATTCAATACCTCTAAAGATGACATACGCTGACATCATACGTAACCATACTTGACCACTATTTGACAATATATAAATCTTGTTTTTCACAGAAGAATAAATATAAACATGATATATGATGTATTCCTAACTAGTCTTGTTATATAAAATACACACGTATGACACTGCCAAATTGTGGTAATTGGACTAACTTTGGTTAAATAATTAAATCAATGTACGAATCTACATTCAACGTTAACTCATGACGTGGAATGATATAACATTTACTGATAACTGTAGAGACAATATGCAGAACGTTATATCAGACATATGTGTTTGTTTAATATATTGCCATTATGTGATTTGCAACTAAGACATTTTTCAGTACGACAGTACAATACTTGTGCAACCCTTGAAAAATACAAACACGTATTCGAAAGATATCAAATATTAGTTTACTCTTTACAACGTTAAAGTGAACCTCTGGAGACAAATTACATTTCACAAGTACTTCCCTCAAAACAAAGAGGTTATTTTCAAATGCGATGTTAGTTATGGGTGTGTTTGAGTGTATTCAAGTATTAGGTTAACAAAGATAAGTATCTTGCCTGATAGGTAACACTCAAAACACAAGTGGAACACGGAATTTTCTTTCATTAACTAGATTTAATTTGACGACATGTTTAATAATAATTGAGACTACAATGATAAGTATCGTGCCTGATAAACAAGTTGTACAAGGAAACGTTTTTAAGTAATTAAGACAAGAGAACGTGATGCTTAATGACGCAAAACAAGTACTTGAACGACCAAAGAATTTAATTAATCAATGCCTGCGTCAACATCAGGGCAGAGACGTAGATAACAACGTCTCTGATCAGGGTCAATAGGATGTTTTAGAACTGAAAGTTTACACCCCTTTCATGCACATGCCTAGCTTTCCACAAACTATTGAAAACAGTGGATCGTTCTTATATACCGGGGTAAGCATAAATCATCCATTCAAGGCTGATACATTTTGGTGTGCTGTTGTTATGTTTTTTGACGTTGCTGTTTAACCCAGCTTTTCACCTAAATGACCTTTACATAACGCAAGCAGACCCAAATGAATACACTCCAAATATTTCATTGGCTTATTTTAGCATAATCCCCCGGACCTTTGTCCGCACCACTGCGTTTTAGTAGTACAGAATATAACGCTTATAAATGCACGGAAATGCGGACTTTCACTGCATGTTGATTATGGCCCGGTTACAATTACGCAGTGCCGGTTAATTTCATCCCCAAGACTTTCAGGTTCAGTGCTGAGTCAATAAATCGTCATGGGCAGATGTAATGTACTATTAATGAACGCCATATGTTGATAACACAGTATTATTTCAAGATATCAAATAACACGACCTTTTGGGAAATACATGAATGTCATTTGTCTTGAATTGTAAGACACAACTACAGAAAAACAGAAAAAGTAAAGTGTCCATAATAGAAGGGAAATCATTGAATTATCTAGCAAATCATGTGTGACGCACACAGTCAGTTTGTCTGAAAATCTTTCCGGCAAGCCAGAATAGGCTACCAGAATTTGTCAGTTTGCTTGAAAACACAGTGTGACTTCAATTTTCCATCGGAAAGTATCGTGATTCGATGTTTACAAGACGCACACAGAGATTGTTAAAGACTCGCGTCATGCTAAAATGGGACTTTTGTAATATGCTCCCAACGTAGCTCTTGTCCTGCCTGCGCATCCATGCAGTCTTGTCAGGAGATGTTTACTTAGAAGGATACTCAGGAGATAACATTAAACATTGCGTGCTCTTGTATAGCCAAAAGCGTAGCCCCTGTATAGACTGTTAAAGTGCACAGGCTGGGCATAAGCTAAGCTGACTGCAAATGCCATAAGACAAAGTTCGCATTACGTGGATGTAACAGAGTTATTTGCATGTGTGAACAGAAAACTGCGTCTTATTCAAATATCAAATATGTGGATGACAAAGAAATAAATTAATAATAAGCCACGCAAGGACACAAACGCTGTGATCACACATTGTAAAATTTGTATCAACGATCACTATAATGTGGTTAAATATATGTGCACTTCATGCAAATATTTCATGCAGTGAATATGAAACGTTTTATTGAAAAGAAAAGCTAACATTTACACAACAATACTTAAATAAGTTTAATACCTTAGAATATCAAATTTTCTACATTTATTTCAAAGTCTATATCTACACTTAATATCTTTTTTTAAAGATATATCTTGTTGACTATATACAGACTCAAGCACAGACCATGATTTCAATAATCAAGTTAGGACAATAGCCTTAATTTTATTTAGTTGTTTTCAAAAGATCAAAAATTTTGACAAAGCAAATTTACATAGAATACTAGGTTAGCGTTGAATAGAGAGAAGTTTATGATTGCAACATAAACTTCTCTCTATTCAACGCTAATCATAATATTCTATTTATCCAATTAATTTTTTCAACGTGACATTTAACATAAGGAGAATACTATGTTAGCGTTGAATAGAGAGAAGTTTATTTTGCGAGGCTTAGAACACCGGGAGCGCGAGCCTTGGTGAGCGCTTTCGGTGTTTGAGCCGAGCAACATAAACTTCTCTCTATTCAACGCTAATCCTAGTATTTTAGTTATCCCATTGATTTGTTTTCAACGTGACATTTAATATAATTAGATCTTATAACCTTAACAATAATTTTAATTAATTCTTAAAAGCGCTTAAAATCTATATATAACGAATGTAACCATGCGTAGTGATATAGAATGTATTTGTTCTGATACGCAAAATAGTCTTAAAAAATTACACAAAAACTGTAAAACGAGAAAAAAATATCACCATATGCCTCGATTCACTTTACGCAGCATGCAAATTGTACACATTTCGACCGAGGAAAGAAGATTTTACTTTTATATAATTCATTTTATTTTCGAAAAAAAATGATCAAAATCTAATATGGCAGCGATTGCTCCTGACAAAATGGTGTCGATGTCAACATACATGTACATGTAGATTCTATGCACAAAATCGTTTTACACATAAATAATCAAGAAAACTATACTCGCCTATTTTTTTCATGGGCGCTGCAGATTTTCATGGAGTCTAGTTCTAGCCTTCACATCCGGTAGTATGTGACCCAAACACAAGATAATTCGTAACACTTCTATTCAGTCTTGAAACACTTGTTGCAAACTGTTATTCTTACTGAATAGACTTTCTTTGATTAAATAACAAAGACAAAGTTTATTCATCAACGAAAATATCCTTACGTTTACTTACATCCAAAAGCAAAACAATACGAATAGACTACTGAACCAAAATACACACCCATCAGTATATTCTACACGCACAATTTCACATTTAAATAGGCACACACATTCTGAAAATCAATGACACGAATAAGCTAGATCTACATGTAGATCCAAATCCTTCGTCTCACCGGTTCCATCTGATGTAAGTAGTTCATAGAATATGCACTTTTTCATAATTACATCCAGGTAACATAAACACGAAAAAAATGCGCATCTTCAATGTTTTTTTCCCAGACATCGCATACTAGTTTTGTGTACACTAAAAGATGACATCACATAATATTGGAAAATAACGCAATAAGAATGTCATTTTATGACGCCGTCAATCAGCTAATGCATTATACACGGTGCCTAACCAATACGGATACTATCGGAGCCATTTGAACGTTTTCGGATAATACCCGAAACGGCACCGGAAATATCAGAAATATATTGACTGTTTTGAGGTAGGTGTGTTCTTTTATTTCAATATTCTCTTTTTTACGTTATCATATTTCACCAAACCAATATTCCACGGAACAACTAAGACATTCATTCAGTAAATTGTATACTCGTGCTCAGTGACAAAAACGTCAATTTGCAGTGGGAACCTATATTGTCCAGCAGTTTATGCACAAAACATGTGGAAACGGAAATTAAGTGTAGATATTGGTCCATATTAACAATGAAATTCAAATTTAGGAGCTAGTTTCCTGATGAAAACTGCAACATAATTATTGTTTAATCATTGCCATGATGAGTGACGGTTTAGTTTGTAGAAAAAAAACACATCTATTTTATGTGTCGATTGCTGTCACCGGATAATGCATGAAGTAGGCACCGGATAATAGCCGAGACTAATGAATTTCAGTACATGTATAGCACGTTTAAAGAATGTATTGGATTCTGCTGATATGGTAATCATTTTAAGAATTTCTTGATTTTATATTGTTAAATGAAATGGGTTTGTTACTTCTCGTCCCTCAGCCCTGACCACTGTCTTAACGCATGAAAGATGTCTTGACCCTACACTGAAAAAGGTAATCAAAACTAGGCATTTAAGGTTACACATGGTATTGGTTCTTAAAAAATCTTATGTAGAACGCGTGCTATTGTTGAACGACCGATTCAGCAATGATATTTATAAGATATCAGAACCCTGTTGATTGTCTAAATATAAAATTTATATACACGATTCGATAACAATTTGAAAGAGAAAGTTTTAAGACCATTTCAGCAGTGTTAATTGTAAAATATGATTGTTGTATAATTAGTCTTGTTTAACCATTTTTGTTTACTTTTGTGGGATTATAATTTTAATTGATTATTATATTTAATATTAGGGGAAATAAGTTTTGTGTAACTTATGGTTTAGATTTAGAGATACTTCCCCAATCGTGATACTTCCATTGTTTGCAATTGCGCTCTTCAAATGCACACAAAGTTAGGTATTTGTCGTTTTTGGATTAATTCATTATCAACATTTGTAGCAAGTATCTCTTTTAGTTGTACACGAGGTATATTTAACATACACAAGTTTTCATTTCATAATTCAATCATTACTGTATTCTTTTTGTTACAGACTTCAGTGCCCTAACATCTTACTTTGAAGTTCGAGATAGAATATGGTCAGTATAGTCCCAGTTGATAAGTTAATTAAATGGACTAATGGTTACTGTTCAATATTTCTTGGATTGGATATAGCAGTGGACTGAGTAATTGTAAAATTATCATTAACTTCAAACTTTAATGGAACACTTTATGCTGCTTTGATTAACTGCTATACCCATGGAACCACGGAGGAAAAGTGTACCAGTTGATTGGCTCAAACCCATGACGTCGGAACACTAGCACATGTCAATTGCTATAATTATGATAATTTATTTCAGAATGTCACGACCAACCGATGTTTTTTTCGGGTTTGAAACTGCAGAGACTGAAGAGAAGCAGAAGAGTTGTGTGTTTTTATCTGTAAATGTTCCCACTTATAATGAAGACAGATACAATGTTGAGTCTGGAGTGGATAATTCATTGTTTGAGGTGGACTGCACCAATCATAAAGATAAAAAGCCACCGAACAAAATTTAGATAGCTGTTAACATGTAGAATGTTGAAATTGTTGTCGATAATAATAATTATATGAGTGCAAACTATGTGACAACAAATATAGGACAAAAACTGGCTACAAACGATATTTAGTAAGCCACATATTTCGAAGATATTTGTTTTAGCTTGTAAAAACATTTTTTGCATCAAAATTTGAGGTTTGCTGTAGATACCAAAAACATAATTATAATTTTTGTTGTGTATTGTTATTGTCTATAGATTTTGTTGAAGTCGTTCAAGAATAATGTTACTGAAATTATAGAGATTTACCGGTAGTTCAATAATGTTTGATTATGTGCATGTGGGTAGACGGAATCATTTATCAATCTAATGAAAATAGTGAAGCTGTGCCGACAGTGGTATACAGTGTACTACTTATTGGAATCCTGTATTTGTCGAGTTCCATAATTATTTTTTTAATACTGTTAGTAGACAGTGTTCATATCAATTAAAAATATATCAACATAAATAGATGATACCCCTTATCTTGTCATGTTTACTATGTACATAATTGTTACCATTTCAGACATCTTATAATGTTAAATGACATAATTTTAAAATTAATGTTATGAACTCTGAAATATTTTAATAAAAGCGTATTCATTTCTCTATATATTTAATTAATTTTAGAAAATATTTGAAACAAAAAATTGATTTGATTAAACAATAAAGAGTTTCACTTCGTGGCAAAAGTCTATGATTTGAGGTACAGTTTAACATCATGGAATTTGATTTGTACAAAGTATGTTGAAATTGTGTAGTTATACGTTTAAAACGTGTCTGTCTATTACTTTAAAAGACATATTCTTGAAGTGTTTGTAAAGTAATGAACTTTTGGTACAAACCATGCATGCATGAATGAACCAAACACATTGTACTGAATAAAAGTGTTTATTACAGTGTCAAGCATAGTTCGTTCTATTCCGTGTTGAACAGTTTGGTTTCCTAATGTGGTAGTTGCAGGTTCGAACAATGACTCAACATAATTAAGTTAGCTTCAATGTCTCTTTTTAGGCTGACAGAATAAAATTTACACTATCCTATTGTCCTGCAAAATTATGCCTTGACGAGTGGTTGGCGGCAGAATCTTCGATTCATCACATTTGTGGTGGCAGCGTATTGGCAAACAGCCCCTTGCGACTTCATTCGGTTTACTTATATCGGACCGTTTAGATTGTCGTTGCCGCTTTCTGCGCTTCGATGGTGAATCAAATGCATGATTTCTGTAATCAAAGAAATACACACCCAAACAAATTACATTAATGCAGCCATCTCCTAAAATTCAAAGTTAAATGTAAATAAATCTAGCGGTTATAATTGGAATTTAAATATACGACAGGTGGTACTAGTGAAATGACATCTCATAGGTGCTTTAATGTGTATTGCGCATTACCTGGAAGTGAAGATCATAAGCTTTTCTTACAAGAAATAATACGCGTAACAAATATCTGCGTTTAATGATTACGGTACGATTTTTGTCTCCCACAATCTAGAAACCTTTATACGCATGTCATTATGAATATATTTCAGTTACAAGCAAATGGCTGGAAATTGCAGCCATACCGGTAGTTCGAAATTCGTCACCAACTTCAAGTACTATATTAAACGTTGAACATACGATGTGAACATGTTGTTTATAAAACATGCTGAAAAGCACGTAATAATCTGTACATGTATTAATTGATTTGGTGTATTATACAGCGTTGTGTTTCCGGACTTTTATTTACATGACGAATATTGAAGTAAACCATTAGCTGAAATACCAAAAGGTTCCGTGAGCAATAGTATTTGGCATTTTAACACGGTTTTGTGGCCAATTTCGCTCCCAACACTAGGCGCATCCTGCATTTTACCTTGTTTATTTTCCGATATGATCCATTGCCGTTTCGCGTATTTTCCGGAATAGTACAAATGTTTCGAGTATTGGTTAGGCATCGTGTTATACGGATGGCGAAAAATTATGTCCCTTGACTAGATCTTAAGGTTGAAGGTCGTATAATTTTTAGGCTTAAGTTTTCTCGACTGTAGATATTTCTTATAAAAAAACATTCAGTGGTAGAATAAATGGAGAATACATTGTTGGTGCCGAGATGGAGAAAGTTTATCCGGCGCGGCTTAGAAAAAGAAAATAGGGCGAGCTTTAGCGAGCCCTATTTTTCTTTTTCGGGCCGAACCGGATAAAGTTTCTCCATCTCGGCACCAACCATGTATTCGATTTATCCTGCTTCACGTTAAATTATGCATTTAACACAGTTAAACAAAGACACATGATTTATTGAAATAAAATAATTATTTTGGTCGGGCCTTCTTCATGTACACACCATTCTTGACGACCGAATAACAACCGATTGTGTCATGTAAAAGTAGTTTCACATTTAACTGTTCCTTTTAATATTTTCCAATTGAAAATATTAGAAGAAATAAATAAATGAATCGAGAATGTGATACTTTTCTTTAAGAAAATCGAAAAAAAATCAACAGCAAAACAAAATCTCAATTGTATTTACATCAATGACAACTGTAATCCAATGCTTAGAGTATAACAATACAGTTACAACGATATACACATCCATTTATTGAAGTTAACAATTATGAATGACAAACACACAATCCAAAATACGTTTATGAGTCGTTCAATGCTTTAAAAATATTTTTAAAACACTGTTATTAAAAACTAGCCTACTACGTCAAAATTGTTGTCCCTAAAATCCTGAGAGGAACTAGATAGTATGTTTCGTCTGAAAAATGACGCCACACAAGATACGTCATAAATTGCGTAATCAAGTAAATGAAAATGATGAATACGGAAAGCTAGTTCGGTGATATATTTAAAAATGGATTATATATATATATATATATATATATATATATATATATATATATATATATATATATATATATATATATATATATATATATATATATAACATAACGATAACATTCATGATGCGTCCCAATAATTTCAAAGGTCAAATATTAAAACATGTTAATCGGCGCGTAGGAATACATACTTACGGTTAGATCGCGGTCACGTGAGGTATTGCCGGAGATCAACTAGTTTATCCGACCCTGCTTTATTAGGTCAATGTTGGCAACAGAGGCAGGATAAAAAGTAGTTCGTGCAACAAGGTGGGATAGAGGCTAGTCTATTTCATGGGGTGTTATACCGTCAATGTCGCGGTGAAGATGGGATAAAATATGTTATATAATGTCTGTACGTGTTTATAATCCTACCAAAATAAGAACACATGTTTTTACTAATCTCAAAATACAAGGCAACGTACTCAAACATCCTGTATTATGCATCTCGCTATTTCGTATTTCAATACCAGTAGGATAAAACCAATGAAGTAATCATGGAGCCTGACCAAAACCATGTTCAATATACGAATATGTTCGTATTCAAATCAGTTTGAATGAAAGCTACATTTTATTCAATATAATCGGGGTTTTAACAAACCTCAAGGCAGCAATATTTGATTTGTTTACTTCTGATTTGCAAGAAGTGGCGTAACTATCCGGAAATCGCGACATAGGAAGAGATGTAAAGTAAGCATAGGAGGTCAAATTTTATCCTTTAACTTCACAAAAAAGGCTGCCAGGTATGTATATAATTTTTGTTAAAGCGTTCCAATATGCAGCAGGAGTTGGAAAGTTCCAGTCCCACACAGGTCTCAGTCTAACATGGCAGGTTGCATACCCTTCTGCTAGGTAAATCAATAGGTCCCTATTGCCTCCTTGCCAAACACAGGGGATAAAAGATAGAAACATTTGTAATGACGTTTTGTAGTAAAGGTGTCACATTTGTCACAACTGGATTGCTCAAAATCGCAAGGGAGGACACTCGATTTAATGTAATATTCTTGAAAATGTTATGCTTTGATTACGTATTGTAGTTTTATTTTACTGTAGGCATCCTTTACATAAGGATATTTCAGTCCTTACATACCGCATACATTTTCATTCAATTTTACGCATTCAAACGAAATGTTTCAAATAAGTCCATCGATCAGCGTAATTACCCTGTTGCACTTCAGTGTTTCTGAGGAAATTACGTTTTAATAAAATAGCATACGGATACAATTAGAAAATGTCCATGCACATATTTACCTTATTTATCCTTAGAGTTACGTATGGTTAGCCCAGTTAAACGTATTTTAACCTTGTGATACGTTTTGATCTTTAAATGTATTCTAAAGACACATTATATGTGCTTTACCTTTGCGCTTTTTATTAGATCATAGTCCAGTATAAATTCATTTTAGTAATATGAAGACCGTTGTACATAACCGATGTGTTTTGGTATTGTGTAAATCTTATTTCGCGAGCTTAGCATATTTAAAATACATCGGGAAGCGAACATTTTTAGAAACATGTTGTATCGACGTATTCCTACGTATGCAATCGTTTGCAAACTTGCTTGATACGTATTCAAGCTAAACTGTATATGTTTAAATGAATGACATTATTAAAATAACAACAGCATGTCTTACGTTTCTATACATATGCAAACGTGTTATGTATGTACAACACAATATTTATGTAATTTTAATCTTATTAAAAATACTATACGATTGTGAAATAAATCCTAGACAAATAGGAAATATACAGTCAGTCAATATATTAAATACGGTCATGACGATAATAACTACAAGTAAGCACGCACCAAAACAATTCCCCAAACAGATTAATGACCAAATTGTCGCCGGGCATAACATACTAACCACTTTTACGGACTAAACATGTAACCAACTTACATCGATATTTTGTAAAAATTGAATTAACAGATCAGACATTAAATACATGCATCGTCATAATAAATATAAAGTTTTGTTGCTACGTAACACGTTAGCGATATGCTACTGGCACCATGCCTGTTAATAGAAACACAAGTAACCATAATCAAAAGACACTGTCCAGAATAAAATAGATTATTCCATGTCCGAATATCGGTTATTGTCAGAAAGTATCCCGTTCTCAAACACAAGTTTCTGTGAACAGTAGTAAGCATTAGTTTACATATGAAGCAGTGAACGGGTAAACGAATTGTATGGACTGTCATGCCTGTAAATAGAAACACAAGTAACCATAATCAAGAGACTGTCCAGAATAAAATAGATTATTCCATGTCCGAATATCGGTTATTTTCAGAAAGTATCCCGTTCTCAAAACACAGGTTTCTGTGCACATAAGTAAGCATTAGTTTACATATGAATCAGTGAACCGGTAAACGATTTGTATGGACTGTCATGATGTAACTGTGTTGAGTTATCCATAGATTCCACCCAGATCTGGTCTGACAATACGGCCCTAATGAAGACATGCATAGAAGAGGTTGCGTAATTGCCGCTCGCTAGTTGCATGAAAGTTGGCTGTATCTGAATTCCTCGATGGGCGATCGCGATTTCAGCATATGTTGAAAGACCAACATAACATTGAAATGTAAATAAATACAGCCAAGGGACTTGTTTCGATGACCAGTTCATTGCGGAGGTCCCTCTCAAGAAGGCGCTCTTCAAAGTCGTATCTGGAACAAGCCGGACACGCTGGTTCTCTGGCAACTGTAGCCAGGAAGATGTTCATAAACAGAAACATCTTTTGCATATGCAGCAACATGTTGAAGAATGAAAGAGAAAAAGAAACTTCAACACAAACGTGGTCGCGAACCCTACGTTCTCAAGCAGCGAAGTGATGCTAGCCTGCGATCTACAGGGTATATACTGCGATTAATAGGCTCAACAAACAGAATTGTGTGTTTTTACAGAATGTTTTATGACAAGGGCTGGTTTTCCAGTTTTTGACAAACAATTGTCAAAAGAACACAGACCGTTTTATTTTTCTTAGCGGGAGATGTAATATTGGTTCCCGCGTAGGAATTTCGCAGCGAGTAAAGTCGAGATATAGAGCGCATATTGATACGAAATAAACGCGTATCACTTTTTGCTTATATGGTTGGCAAGTGAGCGAAATAAAAAACTTAATAAAAGTAATAAAGGGAATAAAACGGCTAAAAATACATGTCTAGGCATGGACGTCGCCATCTTGTTTGTCACGTGGTTAACCATTCTTAGAAACGAGATAGTATATTGTTGAAGAGTATCAATAAAAAACCAGCGCATTTAAATGTATGAAATCAATATCTTTAACTGTATTGTTTTAGTTTGTATGAAAAGGAAAAATACAAATGGCAAGTTAATACATTACAGTTTTCTACATTAAAACAATTCAAGTTTGACTTCAAGAATTTCTAAATGTTGTTTGTTGGCGAATATAATACTCTTTCCCAAAACAGATGCGCAACTAACCAGACGGTGTACATTTATTATTTCATTACTGATGGTTGCTTACGATGTGATGCGTAGAACTAATATTGCTTAGTGAGGATAAGGGAGATTGTTTAAGGGAGATTAGTTGTGGTAAACAGCAGCCGTCGATCGAGGCGCTATTTAGTTGACACCGAAATATGCTTATGTTACAGGACTCCGGTTGCAAGCCTTGAACGTTGCGATCTAAATTACGTCATTGCTTTGCAATAACTTTGTCAGTTGTTATATATGGTTAAAATTCTAGCAGAATCAATATACCTACAGTGCAATTGGAAGTGTTTGTCATTATATGGCAGAAAGGGTATTTATCCCATCGCATGATTTCATGTGTAACTGAATTATACATTTCCACACGCATTTTTCAAACTGATACATTTCAGTAACATTATCTTAACTGAATGTCTTTATAGTGCATTGAATACTTATAACGATGACATACGCTGACATCATACGTAACAATACTTGACCACTATTGGACAATATATAAATCCTGTTTTTACAAAAGAAGACGTATAGACATGATATATGATGTATTCCAAACTAGTGTTGTTAAATGAAATTATAATGTATGGCCCTGCCTAATTGTGTAAGTTGGAATAACTTTGGTTAAATAATTCATTCAATGTACGAATCTGCAGTCAAAGGTAACTGTTCATGATATTACATTTACCTAAATTTTTCGAGACACTATACAGAACGTTATATAAGGCATGGAATGTATGTACATTTTTCATTACGGCCGTACGATACACTTATTCGAAAGATATCAAATATAAGTTTATTCTTAACAAAGTTGAATGTGAACCTCGGGAGACAAATTACATTTGACAAGTACTTCCCTCAAAACAAAGAGGTTACATTCAAATGCGATGTTGTTTATGGGTGTGTTTGAGTGTATTGAATTGTTAGGTTTACAAAGATAAGTATCGGGCGTTATAGGTATCACTCACAACAAAAGTGGAACACGGAATTGTTTTCATTAACTAGATTTTAATTGGCGACATGTTTAATAATAATTGAGACTACAACGATAAGTATCGTGCCTGATAAACAAGTTGAACGAGGAAACGCTTTGAAGTAATTAAGAAAAGAGAACGTGAATATAAATGACGCCAAACAAGTACTTAAACGAAAAAAAACAACAACATAATTTAAACTGTCTATTTCTGTGTCAACATCAGGGCAGAGACGGAAATAACAACGTCTCTGATCATGGTCATGAGGATGTTAAAGAACTGCAAGCTTACCCCTCCCTCCTTAATAGCTTTCCTATTAAAACTATTGAAAACAGTGGATTGTCCTAATAAAAGCATCCATTTAAGGCTACATTTTGTTGTGCTGTAGTTATGTATTTTGGCGTAGCTGTTTAACCAAGCTTTTCATCTTAATGACCATTACATAACACCAGCCAACCCAAATGAATACACTCTAAATATGTCATTGGCTTATTTGAACATAATACCCCTGGCCGTTGTCGCACCACTGCGTTTTAGTAGTAAAGATATTACGCTTATAGTTGCAGGAAAATGCGGACTTTCTCTGCATGTTCATTATGGCCCAGTTACATTTACACTGTGCCGGTTAATTTCATCCCAAAGACTTCCAGGCCAGTGCTGAGTCAAATAATCGTCAAGGGACGATGAAATGTACTATTAATGAACGCCGTATGTTGATAACGGTTTTCGGACGTCCCCCCCCCCAAGACGTTTCCTCCCCATACGTTTCCCCCCCTCCCCCATTTTAGTTTTAGTGCAGACGTTCCCCCCCCCCCCCCAATAAATTTATAATTGTTTGCTTGAAGTATAATCTTGATTTATTATCAAAGTGATTATTTTGTTTATGAAGTCTTTAATTAACTTTATCTATGAAACAGCTTGTATGTTTTTCTTTGTTTAAGAATTCTTATTTTGGGGTTTGACTGTGAAAGGATTGCATGTAAATCATTAGTAAGCGCATGTTGGTGTACTAGTGGAATAAATGGAATATTCTCAAAATCTTACTGAGTATCTTTTATATGCTGCTCATTTGGGAGCACAAATGCAACCAAGAATAATGTGTAATCAAGACCCGTTTTGAATACACAATAAACATCTTATTTCAGTTTGAATAAACCTGGGCAGGGTTGTAGAACTGTAGTTGTTTGTTGTTTTTAATCCAATTAAATAGGGTGAATTGGTGAATTGAAAAATGGTAAAATCACATTTATATTAATTTAAAAACTGTTGTCACAGTAAAATATTATAAATAAATAAAGTTTTTTCTGTCAACATTTTTTTTTCATGCATTCATATGTTTATTATCAAATTATTGGATGTCACTGATATTTTTATTTTTACTAATAACTAATTTCGACTAATTAAAACAGAATTGCACTTTCCTTGCATATTATTTCATTATTAATAATATAATTAGCAAATGTAATCAAAACTAATTGATATTTTAATAATTTTACTCAATGATATAATAATATTTAAAACCAAAAAAATAAAAAAGAACTTTTTTATTAAATAAATTTGTGGAATTTAAGGAAAAATTAATAACTTTACGAATTAATAAATATTTAAAAAGTCAATTCAAAGCAATTCATTAATAATAATTAAACAGTGATAAACTATTTAAAAATGTTTTTGTATGATAATGTGCTAATCTCATCTTATGAATGACTATCCCCCTTCAAAGATGTCACCTAATCTCATCAATGCTGATTAAACGGCATGTATATTGCACCATAAGTGCCCCTTTATACAATAGCTGTTATCTTGTTATATACACTTGCTAATCCAATTAAGGCTTGTATATTGCACCATAAGTGCCTGATAAATTGTTTTATGGTAGGTGTGTGTTGTTACTTGATATTAGCCAAAACATTAAAATGCTGTGACATTTTTTAGCTACAGATTAAATTAATTTTTAAATTCTTAAATTGGGATGGTAAATAGTAATAGTAAATATTCTGCATAACTTAACATATTAGTGCCAAGCTTTTTATTGTATGATAATCTTGATGACAGACTGAATCAATATGTAAAAAATTCGAACGAAAACAATAATGTAGGAAGTGATATATAGACATCAAAATTAAATTCAGAAAATGGGGAATGTGCGGTGGTCAACTGTTTACCTCAATGTAAAATGTTCATACTAGCTGTATTGAGCAATAATAATTTAAATGTAATATAACAATTTTATTAACTCAAAATAAAAATCCAAATATGATATTTATTTAGTCAAAATAATTTGTTTTTCAGTTGAATATAGTTATTATTCTTCATTGAAAATCACAACTTATGGTTTATCTTCATTATGTAACTAATATTTGTAACATACTATTCCACGTAATATGATCATCAAACAACATCAAATGTGTGCTTTTACTCAATTTATTAATACAATAGTTATAATTGTATAATTTGTAACATACAATTCCACTTAAAATTACCACCAAAGAAAATCAAAGCTGCGCTTTTACTCAACTTTTCAAGGATCTCAATTAATGAAAAAAAAATTTCAGGCACTTTTAAAAACAATTATAATTAGATCTATTTAATTGGTAAAATTTGTTTGAGGCTTCCCTAAAAACAACCATAAAAAATCACTCAGTCACGTTTAATCACTCAGGACTTATGTTACACCATTTTTTTTAAATAATTAATTATTAAGACGAATTAAATGCACTCAATTTTAATACTAATCGATAAAGTTATTTTTCACATATTCCGGCATAATTACATATAACTACTTCTAATATACATTTTCATATTATGTGGACGTTTCACCCCCTTATGGGGGTGAAACGTCTAGGGAGGAAATGTCTGGGGAGGAAACGTCTTGGGGGGGGGGGAACGTCTGCCACCCGTTGATAACACAGTTTTGTTTTCAAAATATCAACTAACACAACTTTAAGGGAAATATGTTAATGCAAAACTATCTGTAAATGTCATTTGTCTTGAATTTTGAGACACAACTGCAGAAAAATAGAAAAAGTAAAGAGTCCATAATAGAAGGAAAATCATTGAATTATCTAGCAAATCATGTGTGACTTACACAGTCAGTATGTCTGAAAATCTTTCCTGCAAGCCATAAAAGGCTACCAAAATATGTCAGTTTGCTTAAGAACACAGTGTGACTTCAATTGTCCATCGGAAAGTATCGTGATTTGATGTTTACAAGACGCACACAGAGATTGTTAAAGACTCGCGTCATGATTAAATGGGACTTCTGTAATATGCTGCCAAAGTAGCTCTTGTTCAGCCTGTAAATCCATGCAGTCTTGTCAGGATATGCATACTTAAGAAAATACTCAGGAGACACCATGAAACCTTGCATGCTCTTTTATAGCAAAAAGCGTAGCAACTGACTGTAAAGTGCACATGCTGGGCTTTAGCTAGGCTGACTGCAAATGTCAAAAGACCAAGTTTTGCACGACATGGGTGTACCAGTGTTATGTGCATGTGTGAAAAGAAAACTGCGTCTTAATCAAATATCAAATATGTTGATGACGAAGAAATAAATTCATTATAAGCCACGCAAGGACACATACGATGGGATCACACATAGTAAAATGTGTAACTACTATCACTAGTATGTTGTTTTATATATGTGCATTTCATAACAAACATTTCATGCAGTGGATATGCAACTTGTTGTCGAAAAAACAACTATACAACAATTATTGAAAAAGTTAAATTATTTCAAAGTCAGTATATACGCCGAATATCTTGTTTAAAGATATTGACTATATACAGGCTCAAGTCAAGACCATGATTTCAATAATCAAGTTGGAACAATAACCTGAAATGTATATAGTTGTTTTAAAATGATCAGAAATATTGACCAACCAAATTTAAAATGTCATATAATGTCTGTACGTGTTTATAATCATAACAAAATAAGAACACGTGTTTTATTAATCTCAGAAATACAAGGCAACGTACTCAAACATCCTGTATTATGCCCCTTGCTTTCTCGTATTTCAATACTAGCTGGGCAACACCAATGAAGTAATCATGTAGCCGGACCAAAACATGTTCAATATACAAACACGTTCAAATCAGTTTGAATGTCAGCTACATTGTCTTCAAAATAATCGGGGTTTTAACTTCAAGGCAGCAACACTTGATTTGTTTACTTCTGATTTGCAACAAGTGGCGCAACTATCTGGGAATCGCGACATAGTCAGAGATGTAAAGTAAGGATAGGAGGTCAAATTGTATCCTTTAACTACACAAAAATGGCTACCGGGTATGTATATAATTTTTGCTAGGGCGTTCCAATATGCAGCAGGAGTTGGAAAGTTCCAGTCCCACACTGGTCTAAGTCTAACATGGTAGGTTGCACATCATTCGGCTAGTTAAATCAATGGGTCCATATTGCCTCCCTGCCAAACACAGGGGATAAAAGATAGAACATTTGTAAGGACGTTTTGTAGTAAAGGGGTCACATTAATCAGAACCGGATTGCTCAAAATCACAACGTGTGAACTTTGATTAAATTTAATATTCTGGTAAATGTTGCGCTTTGATTACATATTGTAGTTTTATTTCACTGTAGGCATCCTTAACTTAAAGACATTTCAGTCTATACATACCAACCCGGTAAACATTTTCTTTTCCATGTTTTTAATGAATAACTTACTTGTCACAGTTTGAACTTAAGAAACGCCAATTAATTTTAGAGGATTTCTAATTTTGCTCAGCACTCTATCTTTAAATAAGTTGTTAACCACTTAATTAATTTGTAACCACTTAATCTCAAAGTTGCATAGTTAACAATGTGTGGTTTTTCCAAACACATTTTACGGTGACAATTTATGAATGCAAAGGAAGTACATTATTATCGCAGGACACTAGGGCATCACATTATAGTTATTTTGAAACCATGAGTTAAATGAATACACGTCAGTTTATTTGCTGTGATTCAAAACTTGTTTGGAATTGTGTTATTTTGTTTAGCTTTTATATATTAGCAAATATAATCGTAGGCAAGACTTTTGACTGATCTAAGCATACGTTAGTCTCTTCACTTATCTAAGCATAGGTAAGCCTCTTCACTGATCTAAGCAACGGTAAGACTCTTGTCTGATCTAAACATACATTTGCCTCTTCACTTTTCTAGGCAAGGGTATGCCTCTTCACTGATGTAAGCACAGGTAAGCCTCTTCACTGATGTGAGCACAGGTAAGCCTCTTCACTGATGTAAGCACAGGTAAGACTCTTCACTGATGTAAGCACAGGTAAGCCTCTTCAAGGATGTAAGCACAGGTAAGCCTCTTCAAGGATGCAAGCACAGGTATGCCTCTTCAAGGATGTAAGCACAGGTAAGCCTCTTCAGGGATGCAAGCACAGGTAAGCCTCTTCAAGGATGTAAGCACAGGTATGC
Source organism: Dreissena polymorpha (assembly GCF_020536995.1). NCBI lineage: Eukaryota > Metazoa > Mollusca > Bivalvia > Myida > Dreissenidae > Dreissena > Dreissena polymorpha. The sequence continues at coordinate 59,907,271 of NC_068360.1, read as the reverse complement.
CTCTTCAAGGATGTAAGCACGGGTATGCCTCTTCAAGGATGTAAGCACAGGTAAGCTTCTTCAAGGATGTAAGCACAGGTATGCCACTTCAAGGATGTAAGCACAGGTATGCCTCTTCACGGATATAAGCACAAATATGCCTCTTCAATGATGTAAGCACAGGTATGCTTCTTCGAGGATGTAAGCACAAGTAAGCCTCTTCAAGAATGTAAGCACAGGTAAGCCTCTTCAATGATGTAAGCACAGGTATGCCTCTTCAAGGATGTAAGCACAGGTAAGCCTCTTCAAGGATGTAAGCACAGGTAAGCCTCTTCAAGGATGTAAACACAGGTATGCCTCTTCAAGGATGTAAGCTCAGGTATGCCTCTTCAAGGATGTAAGCACGGGTATGCCTCTTCACGGACGTAAGCACAGAAATGCCTCTGCACTGATCTTAGCAAAGTTTAGCCCTTTGTCTGATCTAAGCTTAGATTTGCTTCATCACTGATCTAAGCACAGGTTAGCCTCTTCACTGATCTAAGCAAAGGTTAGCCTCATGTCTGATCTAAGCATAGATTTGCTTCTTCACTGATCTAAGCACAGATTAGCCTCTTGGCTGATCTTAGCATAAATGTTCCTCTTCACTAATCTAAGCATATTTATGTTTCTTATCTGATCTAAATTTAAATTCGCCTTTTCACTTATCTAAGCAAATGCAAGCCTATTCACTGATCTATGCATAAGTATGCCTCTTGGCTTATCTAAGCATACGTATGCCTCTTGGCTGATCTAAGCATCGTAATGCCTCGCCTCTTGACTGATCTAAGCATCGTAATGCCTCTTGGCTGATCTAAGCAAAGGTTATCCTCTTCACTGATTTAAGTCTAGGTTAAGGTTAGCCTCTTGGCTGATCTAAACACATGTAAGCCTCTTCAATGATCTAAGCACAGGTAAGCCTCTTTATTGATCTTAGCATAGGTAAGCCTCTTCACTTATCTAAGCATAGGTAAGCATCTGCACTCATTTAAGCACAGGTAAGTCTCTTCACTGATCTAAGCACAGGTAAGTATCTTCACTGATCTAAGAACAGGTAAGCCTCTTTACGGATCTAAGCACAGGTACGCCTCTTCACGGATCTAAGCACATATAAGCCTCTTTACTAATCTAAGCACAGGTATACCTCTTCACAGATCTAAGCACAGGTAAGCCTCTTCACTGATCTAAGCACAGGTATGCCTCTTCACTGAACTAAGCACAAAATAGCCTAGTTACTGATCTAAGTAAAGGTCTGACTCTTGTCTGATCTTAGCATAGATTTGCCTCATCACTGATCTAAGCACAGGTTAACCTCTTCACTGATCTAAGCAAAGTTTAGACTCTTGTCGGATCTAAGCATAGATTAGCCTCATCACTGATCTAAGCACAGGTTAACCTCTTCACTGATCTAAGCAATGTTTAGCCTCTTGTCTGATCTAAGCATAGATTTGCCTTATCACTGATCTAAGCACAGGTTAAACTCTTCACTGATCTAAGCAAAGTTTAACCTCTTGTCTGATCTAAGCATAGATTTGCCTCATCACTGATCTAAGCACAGGTTAGCCTCTTCACTGATCTAAGCAAAGGTTAGCCTCTTGTTGATCTAAGCATAGATTTGCCTCATCACTGATCTAAGCACAGGTTAACCTCTTCACTGATCTAAGCAAAGTTTAGCCTTTTGTTGATCTAAGCACAGATTAGCCTCTTGGCTGATCTAAGCATAAATGTGCATCTTCATTGATCTAAGCATGGGTATGTTTTAAGTTAATGTAATGTTGTTTTCTATTGTTTATTTATATATCACTTTGTTTTACTTAGGTTTAAAAACTATTACACCGAAGTAAGCACCATTGTACTTGATGGCCAGATACATATAATTAAAGGTTGAAATTGACTTAGTCGATTTTATAAAGTGTATTGCATATGTATGAATACAATTCTAAACTTGTGTTTTTATATCGATACATACCAAATTTAACATATCCATTCTGGAATTCACATAATATAAGACATAGAAATACCTATTATAAATTAGTATGTACTCTTATATTCTTTCTACTACCGTGTGTACGTATACATATAAATTATATAAAATAAATTATCCTACACTAGATCGTAGTTAACGTGTCCTCATATGGCTCATTATATATGTCACATTTTTTGTTGATCGCGATGTGCAAATAATTGCAATGTTAGTATGTCATTATGACGCCGTTTTCGATCACACATGTATATCTCATTGCGTGTTGTAAATGAAAAATCTAACCAAAATCAAACATTTCGCTAGCATATTCACGTCAAATAATGTTATTAATTGCAACGAGCAAATGAATGTCGCCTATTATGGCTTTCATGGACGATATCCTTACAGGCTGCCCGCAGACTGACTTCATTATCCAGCAAGATGAATGTATTATGTTTAAAGCAAGTAATTTCAAACGTTTGTATGCTAATATAAAACTTTATTTTATGCTTTCCGGTGGTATATAGAGAAATATCAGTGAAATAAAACTGGTATTCCACTGTTTTAAACAGTGAAAAATAACAGTGAAAAATATCGATATTTTTCACTGTTTCACTGTGAAATGACGTCATTTTTTCAACGAAATGACGTCATAAATCAAGCGATATTATCCAGTTAAACTAGTAACAAAATGCATAAATAAATAGAAAATTTGTTGGAATCGATAATATATCGATTTAAATTCACTCGTGATCATAAAAAAATACATATTTTATATGATCACTCGTGAAATAAAATCGATATTCCATCGATTCCAACAAATATCCTCTATATATAACACGACTTTCAGTAAGTATATAAGCGTATGGAACAGAAGGAAATAGCAATAGTTTTTTTATATAAAATAAATTGCGCATTATAAATAATGAAAATAATTCGAGACTTTAAAGCCACACACCTTGAAATGAAGTACATGTTAATCAATACATATAATTGAAATTTGAAAGTGTGCAAAATTGTCATTAAATATATAGCCAAGTGAGCAAGTAATTATTTATTTATTTTTTTAATTTTAAAACCGAAAGTAGCATTTCTATACTTATACGTCCATTTCGACAAACGCAATTATTTTTAAGTTTTAAAGCGCAAAAAAGGCGGATTTCTACCTTGTAACCACCAGTAATATTCTAATTGAGATAGGTAAAATTAAATCTATAGCTTAGTTAGCAAGTAATTTATTATTTTTCAAACGGTATTGCTTTAACGACCGAAAGTAAGATTTCTAGACGTATACGTCCATATCGACCAACGCGATTATATTTAAGTTTTAAAGCGCAAAAGAAACAGATTTCTACCTTGTAACCACCAGATATATTCTAAGTGGTATAGATAAAATATGTTTCTAAGTTATACTTTAATTTACAATGCCATGATTTCATTTTAAGGTGTGTGACTTTAATTGTGAAAATGCTCTATTCGCTCATTATTTCTAAATCGGATACGATACCTCCAGGCGCAACATATGGCATCGATCTTTGCAAAACGCAATGCTTCACCCTATATTTTTCAATATGGCCAATTCAGGCGCACTGTTTTTCATTTGGGTCTAGTGGTGTGAAATATCTCTTTCAACTTATTTGCTGCTGATAAATGTCTTTAAGGTTAAATCCTTGGTAAGACAGCAACCGCGCAAAAATGGTCCTGCAAGAGGCAAGCTCATCCATTCAACCATTGGGTCATTCATATTGGTTTTGAAAAAAGCGATCTACTCATTGACAACTTATTGTACGTATTCAAACGAAATGTTTAAAATAAGTTAATCGATCAGCATAATGACCCTGTTGCACTTCTGTGTTTCTGAGGAAAACACGTGTTAATCAAATATCATACGGATACAATAAAAAAAATGTCCATGTACATATTAACCGTATTTATACTAAGAGTTACGTATAGATAGCCCATTTACAGCGTATTGTAACCTTATGATACGTTTAGATCTTTAAAGGTATTCTAAAGACACATTGTATGTGCTTTACATTTGCGCTTTTAATTAGATGTTAGGCCAGTATTACTTCACTTAAGTAATATGAAGACCGTTGCACTCAACAGATATATGTGAGTAGTGTGTAAATCTAAATTCGCGAGCTTAGAAAATATCAAATACATCGGGAAGAGATTTTTTATGTATAATGTCTTGACGTATATCTACGTATGCAATCGTTTGCGGATTTGCTTGATACGACTTACAGGCTAAACTGTATATGTTTGAATGAATGACATTATTAAAAATAACAACAGCATGTCTGACATATCTATACATATGCAAACGTGTTATGCATGTACGACACAATATTTGTGTAATTTTAATCTTATCAAAAATACCATACGGAAGTGTAATAAAGACACATAGGAAATATACAGTCAGTCAATACATTACATAAAGTCATGAAGATAAACACGACAACTAACTATGCACGCACCAAAAAAAATCCCAAAACAGATTATTTACTGAATTTCCGCTGGGCATAACATACTTACCAATTTTACGGACTTAACATGAAACCAACTGAAATACCGTCTGGCGGTTTTATATTGTCAATATTCCATTAATATTTTGTTAAAATTGAATTAAAAAAAAGATCAGACATTAAATACATGCATCAGCTAAAAAATAAGAAGTTTTGTGGCTACGTCAAACGTTCGCGACATTCTACTGGAATCATGCCTGTAAATGCAAACACAAGTAACCATAATCAAGGGACGCTGTTGAGAAGAAAATAGTTTATTCCATGTCTGAATATCGGTTATTGTCAGAAAGTATCACGTTCTCAAAACAAAAGTTTCTGTGCACAGTAGTAAGCATAAGTTTACATATGAATCAGTGCACCGGTAAACGAATTGTAAATTGGACCGTACAGGTATTCTTGTAACTGGGTTGCACTATATAATTTCCACCCAGATCTGGTCTGACATGGCGGCCCTGACGAAGACCTGCGTAGAAGAAGTCACGTAATTGCCGCTCGCTAGTTGCATGAAATTTGCCTGTATCTGAATTCCTCGATGGGCGATCGCGAGACCAGCAGATGTCGAAGAACCAACATAATATTGAACTGTGAATACATACAGTCCAGGGACTGAAACGGTGAAAATGCCGGTTTTCGTGTCATAGCCTTGACCTTCATTGACCCGCACATTAGTGAAGATAACGTCTTGACCGCTATCAAGGCTGTAGTCTGCTGGTGAATTTGCGTGGAAATAGATAAATGGAATCGTCAACTGGTCTGAAAGAAACCAACATAGAAATGGGACGTTCATTATTCGAATCAACAACAGCTAACATTCGCATAAAAAAACAACAACACATGTTAAAACATCACATATACATGAACGATGAGAAAATACGAGTATCACATATATTTTTCATAACAATAATGCTTGATGAAATTTAAGAGTATGTGTACGTTTTCCGCTTGATTGTAGAACATAATCTGAATTAAACACTTCAACAACGGATCGTCAGATATGTGTAATTTACAATTGTGTTTTCCCCTGTTCATTACAGTATGTATTTAAGATGGAACCAATGAATGACCTTATATGAGGCATGTGTCATCAATTGTTTGTAAGTGATGTATACATTTATCATTCGAATATTAAGATTATCATTGATTTGAAAACCTATAGATTAGGTATTGAAAATCGTACGCCATATTTAAATGAGAAAAATCTTTTAACGAAACACAATTGCTCATCTACAAGTAACAAATAAACATACGTATTAATAAATTTCAACAATTATTCTAATTTACTTGGTCTATTTTCCAAATCATCAAGGAACATATTGATCATGAATGCTGTGAAGTAAAATAAGAATAAACTCAAAAGATGTCGTAAGATCGTTGATTCTACAGGGCTCAGGTTACAATTAGTTTTTTTTCCATACGGAGATAAATAGCGCATATGATATATAATCTGGTTAAATAGGCAATTACAATTATAGAATATCTAATTTGCGTAAAGAGCAATCGGAAGTGTTCGACATGTAAAAAACCTGTATCTGTAAAGCGATATAATTCATTGTTTTGCCAAATAATAAAATTTGCCACCCGATACGACTCGAATTAAACTGTTCAAGGGGCCTTAGGTTAACGGAGTTACGCTGTATGGACAGGCAATGGTATTACCATCATACCATTTGGTACGGGGTTATATGGCAAGCGAAATTCACATTAATTCCTTTAATCACGGTTTAACAGTTAACTATATAGTTAAGAGACTTTGAACCCGGGTTCAAAGTGCCGTTTGCACATTAATTCCTTAAACCCGGGTTCAAGACTTTGAACCGCGGTTTAAAGTGTGTCTAAAAATAGATAAAAATCTGTTATCTGAGACAACCAATCAGCGGAGCTTTAACCACAGTTAGAAGGTAAATGCCGCGACTTCATTGGTCATCTCTTTACTATAGTGTTAAGAGACTTTGAACTGCGGTTCAAAGTCTTAAACTGCGGTTAAGAGGCGAAAATTGATTGACCTTTCGACAGCGAGAGTGAAGCCACGCCCCCCCCCCCGATTTCAAGGGAGGTCACTCCGCCGAAGTCCGTCATAAAAATGGCTACGCGAATCGGTAATCGGTACGTTGGAAGATATTCCCGATGATTTCGGTCCAAATTACATGAAATTGTTCTATTACTATCATGTTTTATTTAAAATGTGTTAAATGTAATGCATCAAACGGGTGTTTAGTTCCCTTCAAAGATATAGTACCAGAAAGGCCGTTTACCAAAAAGGCCTTCCCAAAAAAGGCCGCATAAGTGAACCCAAAAGGCCTCATGGTATACCAGAAAGGCCAAACAATATTTTTATTATCATTGAATAGTTATGCTGAATATAATTATCATATCTTTTAAATAGTCATAACTTTTTTAATAGTCTACTTAAAAGGCGTTAATTTTGTAATCAAAGTCGGAAAAGTATCGCCAATTATCGCATACGGTATGAATTGTTCGTTTGTCACAATACTTTTCCTTGAGTAATAGATGTTTCAGTTTTTTAATTAAAAGCCTTTAAAGAAGACGAAGAACGTTTTATTGAAATCCGAAATAACATGTACACATATCTACCATGCATTTGGTGAAAATGACCCATGAGCTAGCATTGTTATAATCGTATAACATAGTCAATGTCGTCAAAAAAGTAACATACACAATATATTATTATATATTATTAATTTAATCTTAAACTTGTTTTTGCAATGTTTAAAATATAAGAAGTTGAAAGAATTTCCATGTACACAAAAACCCTCGTTAATCAGACTGGGTATCCAAGTGTCAAGGGTTATTCACATTTTTGCGGCATCTGATATGGTAACGGATTAGTAGAAAGCCCACATATGGTGTAAAATGACACTTATTGGCACCTATTGATAATTACTTGCGCATTTTAAAATAGTTTTATAACTTTTAACGATATAACACTAGCTACATTAAATTCGGAAGACTTAACCCGAAAGAAATAAAAATGCTTTATTCTATGTGATATTATTAAAAATTATAACTGAATGTCTTTATTATTACGCATTTCATTAGCATTTATAATAAATATATAGCAAAGTTTTTAATGTCTTTTTTATTGGCCGACTGCATTAGAATGTCAAATTTATTTAGCGTTGGTCACCTTTGAAAATATTGTTTTAAATGTTCCTTTCTTATTTCTCTATATAGAGGACAAACAAGTAAAAAGTGATACTCGTTTTCTATAGCGTTTTCGTTGCAAAACTTACATTTTCTATTTTCTCGTATTTTCTCGTATAATAACGACATTAGAACAAACGTAGAGGTGTTTTGCTTTCGGTGGATCGCTTAATATGTCGAGATTAAGCAGTTCTTGTGGACGACCACACAGAGGAATCCAACGTTTGCATTTTTCAAGATTAGTACCTGGTTTAGGGAACGGAAAAAACGTAGTTCCATCTTTTAACCGTTCTGGATACCTTCATTACCTTGTGTCTGAATTACAAGTGCCATAACAGCACCTTTTAACCATTTTCTTTGTTTAAAACACAGAATAACGTATAGGCTTATTTGTCGGACAACAGCGAGTTTGACGGACAAAATGGCGATTAGAAACGGGCCTCATCTATGCTGTAATCTGATTGGTTAATAAGCCTGTCAATCAATCGACTGTCGAAAGGTCAATTATTTAACAGTTAATTATATAGTTAAGAAACTTTGAACCCGAGTTCAACGTGCCGTTTGCACATTAATTCCTTAAACCCGAGTTCAAGAGTTTAAACCGGTCCTCTCTTAACTATAGTGTTAAGAGACTTTGAACTGCGGTTCAAAGGCTTAAACTGCGGTTCAAGGTCTTAAACTGGGGTTAAGACGTGCGGAATGCACATTGATTATTTAACAGTTAACTATAGGGTTAAGAGACTTTGAACCCGAGTTCAAAGTGCCGTTTGCACATTTATTCCTTAAGCCCGAGTTCAAGAGTTTGAACCGCGGTTCAAAGTGTGTCTAAACACGGAGTGTATATTGATAGGAGATGAATCGAGTATTTGACCCTTACTGAAGTAATTTCAATCTTATGCAAATACTATTCATCCGATTTTATTGGTTTATACGTTATCTTGTTGCTTATTAATTCCTCTTTCAAAAAAATATAACTTAAAGTATATTCCCGTTGTTATTTAGGGATTTATAGCGAGTTAAACACAAGAAATGCACATTTTATGTTTAACCATCGCGCGTTTTAACGTGTTGTGGCTATCGATCTTTTACAATTAGCGTACAGCGAAGCGCCGAGGTTATACATTTTGGTGTACCCACTCACGTCTTTTGTTAAATTATAGTTTCATTTCTAGGCCGATTTTGACAAATTATATATCATTAGAAAGCTTACGTTACGTAGTAAATTTCGACAGCCCGGCGAGTTATAACTTTAACTTTTGCAAATATCATACCGTTTTGGAGTTATAGAATCTAGATTTACGGTTGACATGTTCATACTTAATACCAATTTGCAGTGTTTATATTTGGGTGTCAGTTTTAAAAATTACATCTTGCTTAGGAGAATAGAATTCTGTATACGATAGAAAAAAAATTGTTTAAAAACGAAAGTAATTAAGGAATGAAGGCGGGAAAATGTAGCACTGAACTGATGCTACGGTCTTGGCGATTATGCTTTTGTTTAGAAACCGGCCATTGAATTTCTTTTGCCATCTTATTATATTTTTTATGGAATATATTGTAGTATTTTGTTCACGAAACATATCAATAAAGCTTGTTATAAATGAATCTTAATAAATTAACGATTTCAGCTCTTGTTTATAACACAGAAAGGGTGTAAAATTTATGATGAAACAGCGTATATAGCGGACCCTCTCGATATTATTCGGCTTTGCATGCATACTTGAAATAAAATGGGTGTCAAAAACATTCATCGTTTGCTGTTTATTATCAACAAGGTAATTATGTATAATTTTTTGAAATGTTATTTACCTTAAATTATCAATTTATTAAAGATTCTTGAAAATCACGGTCCGTGTTACGCGGGTCATTTCGTATTTTGACATCAGGGCATCATGTCCAACTATTCAAAATCAGATTTTTTTTTCACCGGGACGATGACGGCTTGGATTTAGAAAGGCAAACAGATAGTTTATTCAGACTTAAACAACAGTACAGCGTCTTCAACTCAAATATATAAATTATTTTTAGACGAATTGTTAGGTGATTACACATATAGCAGTGATGATTCTGAGAATGTTGCCATGTTTCTTATCCGTGTAATCTAGAGTCCATAGTTTGAGCATTTTTATCGCGGTGTTCAATAAAAGATATCTCAATAATATTGTTTATTGATAGATCTGTGGTTTTATTGCCCCTGTGTTCAGCACAAACCAATTATCTCGTTATGATCAGATACTGTGACGACCAATACTAAATAACACTATGGTGTCATACGCCACAGCAGGGACCTATACTTGTATATTGGTCCCTAACCACAGGTGGCAATGTCTGGTCAGTTTACACTTTTTATGATACCTCCATGTCTTCTCGTGGTATTAGTGGTCATTTCTTGGAGTAATGAAACGCCAAATACTCAATTTTGCGTTTATAAGATATGTAGCGTATTGAAAACATTTATAGTCATCTGCCCATACAGATTGCCATAAACTAAATACTGTATAGATGTCAGCCAGCTAAATCACAATAATTATAAGTGCTTAATACCTATACATGTACATTTTTAACATTTAAAAAATCAAATACTTAACATTTAACGTATTTAGCGGGTACCGGTAAAAAACTCCGTCATTTCGTAGTTCTATAAAGAGTGTATAGTAGTGTACGGAACAACATAATTAAAAACAGCATTCTTATTTGACCACAACGGGGTTAAATAATCTTTCCGAAAAATACAAATAATACAGAGTTTTAATTTAGAATTCTATATATTTATAACTCTATTAACTTATAAAGATATTTCAATATACATGCATAGACAGTTGACCGTGATTTTCAAGAATCTTTAAATAATTTTAATTAATTGATAATTTATGGTTAATAACCTTTCATATAATTTTACATAATTACCTTTTTGATAATAAACAACAAACGATGAATGTTTTGACACCAATTATATTTGAAGTATGCAAAGCCGAAAAATATCAAGAGGGTCCGCTATACATTTGTATACGCTGTTTCATCATAAAATTACCATCCTTTCTGTGTTATAATCAAGAGCTGAAATCGTAAATTTATTAAGCTTCATTAATACTTAGCTTTATGAATATGTCTCTAGAACAAAATATTTCAATATATTTCATAAAAAATATAATAATCATGGCAAAGGAAATTCAATGGCCGGTATCTAAACAAAAGCATAATCGCCAAGACCGTAGCATCAGTTCAGTGCGTTAGGAACGCGCGAACATTTTCCCGCCTTCATTCCTTAATAACTTTCGTTTTTAAACAATTTTTTTTTTTCTATCGTATACAGAATTCTATTCTCCTAAGCAAGATGTTATTTTTAAAACTGAACTCCAAATATAAACGATACAAATCGGTATAAAGTACGAATATGTCAACCGTAAATCTAGATTCTAAAACTCCAAAACGGTATGTTATTTGCAAACGTTAAAGTTATAACTCGCCGGGCTGCCGAAATCAGAAGAAAAACTTAATATATATTTATATATCTGAAAACTACGTTACGTAAGCTTTCTAATGATATATAATTTGTCAAAATCGGCCTAGAAATGAAACTATCATTTAACAAAATACGTGAGTGGGTACATCAAATTTATAACCTCGGCGCTTCGATAAAAGATCGATAGTTACGACACGGTCACGTGACTTAGACACAACAAGATATTTGGCGTAACGGTCCCGTTTCTTATCCGTGTAATCTAGAGTCCGTGGTCTAAAGAAAGATACACATCTCTTATCTACATACTAGTAATTCAGAGACATCCAATCAACGAGCTTAAACCACAATTAGAAGGCAAATGTCAAGATTTCATTGGTCGTTTCTTAACTATATAGTTAAGAGACTTTAATCCGCGGTTCAAATGTAGCGGATCCGTGGTCTAGTGGTAACACACTGGCTTCACAATCCAGAGATCGCTAGTTCGATCCCCCGCTGCACCTAACCTACTTATTCGTCTTTCGCATGAGACGTTAAACCGAGGTGCAGTGTACTAGGTGCTATACACCGGGCACTAAAAGACCCAGGGTCACCTCTGGAACGGGGTGTCTCCTGTATCTTGCACTATCCCCCGTAACCAACTAACACGTCTTTCTGGGGGCGATGGCCATATGGGAGACAATCCCGGTGCACTCGATAAAAAACAAAAACAACAACAACAACCGCGGTTCAAATATCTCGGTCAGCTGCTGGAGCGTGCGCGTCGCGACCGAGGCGAGAGTCGCCCGCAGAAGATTTTCTCACCTGTACATATTTCCTTATAGAGGGGAACTTCTGCGGGTGGCTCTGCTAATCCAGCAGAGTCCGTCACCCTCGAGCCGGACGTCTTCCACACTGCTGGGATTGCTGTCTTCTCCAAGATGCAGCGGACTTGTCACCCGCTGTTTATCGTCGAGAGTTCGCCGGCCCGGACCTGCCAGAGGTCCCGTCAGAAGAGGGCCGGGGACGGCGGGACAGCAAGACCACCAGTGTGGGGGACATACGGGACGGACCTGGGTCTTGCGCTTCTGCGCCGGGGGGAACCCAAGAACATCGAGGGGGTGGCTTTAAAGAGGGACCCCGGGGCGGCGGTACCTAGTGCGCTCAACGCGCTGGGGAAACCGTCTCGGGGATGAAGACGACGGCTGATGACAACAAGTGGGCCATAAAGGCGGAGCTGTGTGCTGCAGCGGTGCTGCGTTCAGACATGAATTTGTCTTTTGAGATTGTCTAACTACCAGTGCACATAAAGGTCTCATTGGCCACCGTGCACTGGTCTATTTGGATCTAAATTATTTCTTTGGCGAATACCCGGGAAACCGGGGTATATTTGACCTACTTTGGCTCTAAATTAATATTTCTCCCCTGAAAGGTCACAGGGGCAGGTCGGGCTACTATAACCTCGTGAAGAGGCCAGTAGGACCTGTAAATAAACTCTGAAATACACACACACCGCGGTTCAAAGTCTTGAACCCGGGATTAAGGAATTAATGTGCAAACGGCACTTCGAACCCGGGTTCAAAGTCTCTTAACTATATAGTTAACTGTTAACTGTTATACCGTGGTTTAAGGAATTAATGTGCATTTCGCTTGCCATAGGATTAGCCTCTAGATAACCTGGCTAAAAGATCTATAAATAAACAGTTTATTTATAGATAAAGAAGGAAAGGAGATTATGCTACGGTATCTCGATCTTCTCGATTATTTATTTAAAATAAATATAAATATAACCCTTTTAATTAATTAAATGTATTTAATCTATTTTTTAAATATATGTGTGTAAAAAACAACTACAAAATTGAATACAATTATAAAAAACGTTCTAAATTGAAATACTATAAATAACTAAAATATATGTTTAATAGAAAAGCTTTTAAACCATCCTGGTCATTCATTAAGATGCTTAATAAATATTAAATTGATACAATTATTTTCATAATGTATGTCTATGTGCATGTGTGTACATTCAAAACTTGTTCTTATGTTAAAGTCTTCAGAGAAATATCACAGTATAATACAAATTTAAACTCTCAAAGACGAGAAAATATATCAAGGCATGTTATGAAATAACTTCATAATTTATACGCAAATTTGGTTTCTATGCAAGCACATACTACATGTGAAATAAAAATTCGCTAGCGAAACATTTAATGGGACAGAGACGCAATTATATTATTTTAAATACGATTTTTAGTCTGAACTTATCTGTTGACTTTTAAGCAAAATATTGACTGCCTCCATGTGATGCGAATTACTTGTTTTATTATATACTTAATTTTATGTATCGTTAACTCAAAGTGTTGTTTCTCTTTTCAGAAAATCACTTCTTCGACTTCGATGTCATCTTAACTCTTCAATTAAAAAGTCAACGGCTCTTTTTTCAGAATCTTAATTCGATTTTTTTTTTTCAAAATTGGTTTACATATTATTTTGCGTATGCTTTCTAAACAAACATGTTACCACAATACAATAGCGGAAGTCTACACTGTGTATTAGCAACCTGCAGTGGTGATCCTATCTTATCCCTGTGAGCGTCAAGTTATCTCATTTAGATCAGTCATAGGTCGGCTCCCTTATAACTTAGTCTGACTTAAATTTTCTGTCGTTAAGTATTGTGGTTAGATTTTTCATTTAGCAAACGCAAGGAGTCATACTTGTGTCATTAGAATGTGTGGAAAGACAACTGCGTCTACATGAAATACTTGAAAACAATAAAGTTCACTCGTTAAGAACAGACGTATGTTACAAACATAATATGTCATGTGCATAATAGTGCTTAATGTAGTATCGCTTTTATTATGCCACGACTGCACATTTACGTTGGAGACGCTGACGTGATATTTTTAAGTGTTATCGGATACCCATCCGATAACACTTTTAGGCTCCGCCCATTAATGACATTGTTTAACTCCGCCCGAATTTGAGTTCATCATTCTAATTTCTAGCGTTCCATGTTTATAATACTAAGTCCCGCCCACTCGGAGAACTACTTTTGTAGGCGTGGAATGTCGCTCATTTCATTAAAATGTAAACAAACCAATCCATTCATATTTTATTCACAACATTAATAAACATGTAGTATTTATTGAAAAAACTCACATTATGTTATGAAAGTAAAATAAAAACGAAAAATATGAAAGAAAAAGGCAGTAATCAATAAAAAAAGAACACAAATACTAGTTGGGCCGCTACCATCATTTTGTGCAGACGACCGCAACAGATTTTAACTAAAAAACTAACAATAATCATGTAAAGGTTTAACTAAAAGTAACAAAAAAAGACTGAACAGGTGTTTGATTTAAATCAATAAACATGTCTGATTTTCCAAATTTCAACATTGATTTTGAATGGTTAAATGAGTATGAAAATAAACAGGTAATTTTGAATGTGACCGAAGTCGACCACAACATAATGTCAGAATTCAATATCGACCCTTCATTTTTTTATGATGACATGGAAGAACCATCCTCTAACGAAATCATTCAAAAACCACCAACAGAAGAGAAAATTCTAGTCTCAAATGAGATAAAAGAAAATGATCATAAATCAAAAGAAATAAAAGGCTTTGTGCCAATAAGCCTAGGAGACATTGACAAGTACAATGCTCAGCAGAAAAACAAAAACACAGTCAGAAAGCATGACTCAAATTTGAAGAAGTTGAAAACATTTTTAAAACAACAACAATTACCTACTGATATAACACAAATTGAAATGAAAGAACTTGATAACATCTTATGCATGTTCATTTGGTCTATAAGAAAAGAAAATGGTGACGAGTACGAAACAACCTCACTGAGATCTTTTGTATCAAGTATAGACAAGGAACTTCAACTTAATAATTATCAATTCACCATCGCTAAGGACAGCGCCAAGGATTCCCACGGTTCAGGGAAACACTTTCGGTAAGTTAATAAATGCAAATTATGCACTTCATTAATACTTTATTTATATGTTGTTTAATTTTTGAATGTTCGTAAAACTATCAATGACACAGGGCTTTTTTCCTTTCTGTGAGAATTGCAATTTTTCTCATTTTTAGAAAATTGGCAACTTAAATTTTCACAATTTCAAGAAGTAAGCAACTAAAATTTTCTCAATTTCAAGAAGTTTGCGACTCAAATTATCACAATTTTAGAAAGTGTGCGACTCATTTATTTAACAATCTAGAAAGTTTGCGACTCATTTGTTGAACAGTCCTCGACTCATTATCATAAAAAAAGCCGTGTGACAATGTATCAACTTAATCCTTTGCATGCTGGGGAATTTGTCGTCTGCAAAAATGTGGTCTGCTGAATTTCTAAAATTAGCATTTTCTTCGATTTTTTTTCAAAGAATATTATCAGAATAGCAAACAGTTTGGATCCAGATGAGACGCCACGTTCTGTGGCGTCTCATCTGGATCCAAACATTTTGCAAAGGCCTTCAAAATTTGGTTCCCGCACTGAAAGGGTTAATTAATAACACACACATACTATAATTTTGACATTCAAAATGATTGAAGGTTACTTGATTTTCAAACCTTCTTCTAGTCTAAAATGAAAAAAGTTAAGAAAGAAGGTAAAGGAAACAAGGCGAATGCGGCCCAACCAATAGAGCAGAATGAAATTCAAAAGCTCTACGATGAAGGGCAACTTGGTAATGGAAGTCCACAGGCCATAATAAACTCTCTATGGTTCCGATTCACAACAAACTTCGGCATGCGGAGTGTGGAAGAACATTACAATTTACGGTAAAAAATAAAATTTCAAACTTGCTGGAATACAGAATATATACGATGCATCTTGACTTATAACAATTACTTAAAAATGCAAATTTTTCTGTCACTTTTTCTGTCTTATAAATATTAAGGCGAGCTATGCCTTATAACACATTAACAATTCAACTTTCCAGTGTCTTCAATTTAGATTGTACATGTACATGTATCTAAAAATTTGTTCGTAGAGTGTTCTGTCACCACAACTTTTACTGAAAATAACATTGTTTTCACTGGTTGTCAACCTGAAAATTAAAAAAAAGTAAGCCCTTAGAAAAAACTAAACCAAACAGCAAATAACAGAACTGCTCGAGTAATAAAAAATTATCAATTTATTGTTGAACAATTAATTTAACTTGAAATCTATAACATTTAAATATAAAACATTAAGAAAATATAGCATAAAAAACTACCCTCAAAAGTAAAGTAGAAAAAAGAAAGATTCACCTTTCCGAATTAATTAGATGGGGTGATGTGAAGCTGTGCCGAGACGTAGAAGGAGATGAGTATCTGGAGTTGGTCGAGAGGCAGACAAAGACTCGAACGGGTGCAACTGACGAAGCAAGAACTGTGCCGCCAAGAATTTGGGCCAATGATGAAGACCCATCCAAATGTGTTGTCGCAACTTACAGGTTCGTTGTTTCTATAATGAAAATTGAAATAGACAGATATTATATTCTAGAGAAAAAATAATGTCCAAATAAGTTAATCCACATGATTTTTATATACAGAATTGAAAAAGCCCTCTTATACGATGCAGATAAATAAATTGTTAAAAAAAGTTATATATAAACTAAATTTATTTAATAAAATTTCTTTAAACTTTTAAATTTGTATTATAGAATATATGCGTCAAAACGGCCCCATCGGTTTTCCGAGCCCAGCGACCCATTTTACTTGTCAACAAGTACAAAAGCCAACATCACTGCGACTTCTGGAAATGAGCAATGGTTCATCAGCATAATTGGGCATAAAAAAATTGCACAAATTATGAAACACATGTGCATTAATTCTGGAATCAGTAGAAAACTTACTAATCACTCTGCCAGGAAGCACATGGTTCAGAAGCTGCGGGATTCAGGATGCTGCCCCACGGATATAATGCAAATCAGTGGACACAAAAACGTTCAAAGCATAATTAACTATAGCAACATTTCCCTTCAGACTCAAAAGAAATGTTCCAATATTTTGGCAGGTACTAGCATTGCCAAAAGCAACGAATCCATTGCATCAAACATGTCCCAAAGCATGATGCAGCGCGAAAGCATCGCCATTTCATCTTCGTCCCATTCACAACTGGCAGCACTTCTGAATCCTGGACAACAACAGCTTCCTAAAGAAGTTACAGCAACTTTAAATCCAGAAGCAATCTCTTTCCCCACCCACTTTGACTCGACACGTGGGGGTCTGTTTTTTGGGGCAACAGTGAACATTTCAAACTTAAATGTTTACTACGGTGATGCCAAAAATGAAAAATAAGTAACTGATTTAAAATCCAATGTAAACGTAATGTTAAAATCCCGTTCGATATTGTTACTGTCCATTTTCTTGTTTCAAATTTTCACACAACACTGTTGACACGTTCGCCATGAAAATGGCCGTTAGTTTGTTTGTAAAACTTACATGTACAAGGCAAATATGTTCGCATAAAATATATTGTAAATTTATATTTAGTGCAGAACTATTTTTAATGTGGAAATATGCAGACGCTAGCGGATGTAATAAGGCCGCGTCTAATTTGCATATTAAACTACCGTAAATCAATAAAAATTAGCGGTGGTATGTTTTCGTTACCTCGTTGAAATTTGCTTTTTTGCTTTTTATGTGGCATAATAAATAGAATATATGGTTGGTGACTTTTGATATCATTGATATTTCCTATAAGCGTTTTTTCTGCAAACTACCATAATACGTGTATAAAAGTACACGGGGAATGTGATATATACTTTTCATTGATTTATAAATTGTATCACCATGACTTCAAAATGTCATAGGTACATATACAATACACTACATAAAACATCTGATGCGGTTGATAAGCGACTTAAAACTGAAAAAAAAAACAGTAAATTATATAGAATCGTTTCATTTCAGCCTTTATTTTCACAATTTTCATTATCGTAGTTGCATAAAAATTGAATAAACACATGTTATAGAGTCAAGTGCTCGTTTAACTTTACAACTATTTAAAAAATTTATGTAATTTCATATCAAATCTTTAAAATAAAGACAATCACACTTGAGTTAATAAATATACTTACAATATACATTTAAACAAAGAAAGAGTCAAATAAATAAATAGCCTGTGTGGTTTGTTTACGCAGTCCAATAAACAGGAAATTGTAGCATGACACACCGACATCAATCACCCTGTTGGCATGCGATGTCATTTATTAAATATAAAGTACCCAAGCCACCCTTCATGATGCTATGTGATGCTATGTGATTATATCACCAATCGATTTTTAACTTCATTGAACATTTATTTTGTTTTAACGAGGCATCATTTACATAATATGCATCTAATATAAGATAACGTACAAATAATTAAACAAAAAGAATAAAAAATAAATAAAAATAAAAATAACTGACTGACTGACTGACTGACTGACTGACGGACGGACGAACGGACGGACGAACGGACGGACGGTCCGACAGACATACAGACAGACAGACAGACAGACAGACAGACAGACAGACAGACAGACAGACAGACAGACAGACAGACAGACAGACAGACAGACAGACAGAAAGACAGACAGACAGACTGACTGACTGAATGACTGACTGCCTATTTGGCTGGCTGACTGACTGTCTGGCTGGCTGACTGTCTGGCTGGCTGACTGACTCGCTCGCTCGCTCCCTCCCTCACTCACTCCCTCCACTCCCTCCCTCCCTCCCTCGATACTCCCGTCCCTCCCTCCTCCCTCCTCCCTCCCTCCCTCTCCCTCCCAACCTCCCTCCCTACCTCCCTCCCTCCTCCCTCCCTCACTCACTCACTCACTCACTCACTCACTCACTCACTCACTCAAGGACTCACTGACTGATTGACTGACTGACTGAAAGAATGAATGAAATAATAATAAAAAGAAAGAAAGAAAGAATGAACGAATGAATGATTGAATGAATGAATAAATAAATGAATGTTTGAATGAATAAATGAACGAACGAACAAATGAACGAACGAACGAACCAATGAACTAATATACAATGAAAAAACGCACCTAAGCACAAACGCACAAACGGACGAACGAACGAACAAACGCATGGATGGACGGACGGCCAAATGGACAAATGGAGGAATTAATGAATAGAAAAATACTTAAATAAATAAATAGATAGATAAATAAATAAATAAATAAATAAATAAACTAATGAAACCCTGTAAAGTGTTCTGTTCACATTTTTTGTTTATTATTTTTGGTATGGCATACAATGTACTTAAATATTATTAAACTACAAACAAAACCCTTGTGCTTTTAAAATGATGAATCTATTGTACATATCACAGGTATGACACATAAACCACGCGGTAACAAGATTCACTTCAGTATGCATTATATTAAATCTTAAAATGTTCCAAAGTCCTTGAATAAAATATATATTTATAACCAATAGCTCACTTATTTATTGGGTTTAAGACCAACAAGAAATATCTTTAAAAAGATATACGGCGTTGATGTTGTAATGTTTGCGACCAGTGAAAGGAGATGGAATGAGGCGACCATGTATTTTAATGAAGGTAGTGAGTGATCATAAGATAATATATTTTAATGTATTAACAAATAAAAATGAAGAACAAGAAGAGGTGAAATTGTATGTTTTATTGTCAATAAGTATTGTTATGACTAGGTTTTCATAATTGAACGAGTAATACATTAGTTTCAATAGGAAAAGAAAACATATTCGCCACTGAAAAACTATTAACATAATGTTGGAATGAAATAAAAGATAATGTGTTATAATGTGTACAGATGTTAGTAGAATGTAAACATAAAAGACTCAATATTGCAAGCATCATAGTGATATGAATTTTTTGCAGAAAAAAAACAGAACTTTATATAAAAAATGAACGAAACAAAGTACAAAGAAACATTTTTACACTAATAAACGCAAAAATGGATTATAATAAATCAAAACAGATATATTTCCAACACCTATATGTTTCCTTAGTATCGCGGGCTACCGCCCCAAACCCCCGCTTTGTCGATAGTGGTAAACAACTGCGTACCGGTATTTAAAGTGCAATCTAGCCTGTTTTTGTAGTGTTTAGTGTGGCCGCTACGGCATATAAACAATAGATTCTTTTTATTGTACAGACATGTGATTAATGCTATACTGCTTCGTTAACTAAGGAGAAACGTTTCGATGTAATGTTTAGAGGATGTTTTGTATCATGACATTTTTTTTATTTATTGTAATTTACATGTAATTTACAATATATTAATATTTCATTTTCAGTTCAAATGCTATACATCCAATGTTTTAGTCCGGAAACCAGACTACCAATGTTTACGTTGATTTTTGTATTATTAGCCAATGAACAATTCGGGTTTATTCATTTCGGATATATCATGATGAAGGTCATCTAAGGTCAAAAGTGACGTTAAACAGCTATGCCGAAAAAAGGTATTTTTCTTTCATTATTTTAAATAAATAATCTAGAAGATCGAGATACCGTAGCCTAATCACTTTTCCTTCTTTATCTATAAATAAGCTGTGTAGCCGGGTTATCAAGAGGCTTACCCCGTACCAAATGGTATATTGGTAATACCATTGCCTGTCCATACAGCGTAACTCCGTTAACCTAAGGCCTCTTGAACAGTATAACCCGAGTCGTATCGGGTGCATTTGCAAACACGCATTTTGATCATCAAAAGCGATCCTGGTCAAGGCGTGAAAGCAAAATATTATAGAGACTACTCATTAAAGAGACAAAATATTTCTATTAATCTGTTTCTTAGCTGCATTATTGTATCATGCTATTATATTTAAGAATACCTTTCAAGATTTCGGTTTCCTTCTTCAACTGCAACCCGGTCTTTGAGGCATTTTGTGTCATCTCTGCTACAGCATCGGATATATTTGTCATCGCAGTTTTGATTGTGTTGTCTAATTTGGTCCCCACTTCTTTTTGCAAATGTTCCATAAATACCAAAGCATTGGACATGTTTTTAAGAGCACCTTGTAATGTTCCGTTTATTTCTGTGTCGATTTCGATTTTCGATTTCTTTAAACTGTCTAGAATATCCTCTAGTCTACTTCTGTCCTCATGTATTAATTTCAACGCCGATTCAACCTTTACATTAGTCTCGCGTGTTTCCTTTAGCATTGTTTCGATGACCAGTTCATTGCGGAGAACTCTCTCAAGAAGGCGCTCTTCAAAGTCGTATCGGGAACAAGCCGGGCACGATTGTTCTCTGGCCACTGTAGCATGAAATATGTTCATTAACAGAAACATATTTGGCAAATGCAGCAACATGTTGAACAATTAAAGAGGAAAAGAAACGTTTACACCAACGTGGTCGCGATCCCTACGTTCTCAAGCGAAATGATGCTAGCCTGCAATCTACAGGGTATATACTACGATTTATAGGCCAAGCAAGCAGAAGTGTGTGTGTTGTTACAACATGTTGTACGAAAAGGACTGGTTTTCAACCCATTGACAAACAATTGTCAAAAGGACACAAACCTTTTTATTTGATGAAAGTGATTGGCGTTAATTTCGTATTAATATTCGCTCTATATCTATCTATCTCTCTCTCTCTCTCTCTCTCTCTCTCTCTCTCTCTCTCTCTCTCTCTCTCTCTCTATATATATATATAATATATATATATATATATATATATATATATATATATATATATATATATATATATATATATATATATATATATATATATATATATATTCAAGGCTGATACATTTTGGTGTGCAGTAGTTATGTTTTTTGACGTAGCTGTTTAATCAAGCTTTTCACCTAAATTACATTATCATAACGCCTGCAGACCCAAATGAATATACTCCAAATATTCCATTGGCTAATTTTGAGCATAATCCCCCGGACCGTTGGCCGCATCACTGCGTCTGTGTGGTACAGAATATAACGCTAATGAATGCAGGGAAATGCGGACTATCTCTGCATGTTCACAATGACCCAGTTACAATTACGCAGTGCCGGTTAATTTTATCCCCAATACTTTCAGGTTCAGTGCTGGGTCAGTAAATCGTTAGGGGAAGATGGAATATACTATTAATAAACACCATATGTTGATAACACAGTATTGTTTTCAAGATATCAAATAACACGACTTTTTGGGAAAGAAATGAATGCAAAACTATCCGTAAATTTCATTTGTCTCGCATTGTGAGACACAACTACAGAAAAAGTAAAGTGTCCATGATAGAAGAGAAATCGTTGAATTATCTAGCAAATCATAAGTGACGTACACGGTCAGTAAGTCTGAAAATCTTTCCTGCAAGCAAGAATATGCTACCGAAATTTGTCATTTTGCTATATATAACACAGCGTGACTTTAATTTTCCATCGAAAAGTATCGTGATATGATTTTTACAAGACTCGCCTCATGTTGAAATGGGACTTCTGTAATTTGCTGAAAAGTAGCTCTTGTTTAGCCTGCGCATCCATGCAGTCTTGTCAGGTTATGCATACTTAGGAGGTAACTATGGAGATACCATGAAACCTTGCGTGCTCATTTATAGCCAAAAGCGTAGCCCCTGTAAAGACTGTTTAAGTGCGCAGGCTAGGCTTGAGTTAGGCTGACTGCAAATTCCATAAGACCAAGTGTCGCACGACACGGATGTACCATTAGTATTTGCATATGTAAAAACAAAACTGCGTCTTAATCAAATATCAAACATGTTGATTACGAAGAAATACATTTATAATAAGCCACGCAAGGACGATGTGATCACACATATACAATGTCTATCTACGATCACTATTATGTGGTTCAATATTTGTGCACTTCATGCAGTGGATATAAAACTTTTTATTAAAAAGAAAAGCCAACAGTTACACAACAATACTTAAATTAGATTAATAACTTAGAATAGTAAAATTTCTACCGTTATTTCAAAATCAGGATATACGCCGAATATCCTTTTGAAAAGATATTTTTTGTTGACTATATATAGGCTCAAGCACAGACCATGATTTCAATAATCAAGTTGGGACAATAACCCTTATTTTATATAGTTGTTTTAAAATGATCAGAAATTTTGACCAACCAAATTTAAGATGCTATATAATGTCTGTACGTGTTAATAATCATTAAAAATAAGAACATACGCTTTTATTAATCTCAGAAATACAAAAACATCCGTACTAAAACATCCTGTATTATGCCTCTCGCTATTTCGTATTTCAATACTAGCTGGACAAAACCAATGAAGTAATCATGGAGCCGGACCAAAAACATGTTCAATATACAAACACGTTCAAATCAGTTTGAATGTCAGCCACATTGTCTTCAAAATAATTGGGGTTTTAACAAACCTCAATGCAGCAACACTTGATTTGTTTACTTCTGATTTGATAGAAGTGGTGCAACTATCTGGGAATCGCGACATAATCAGAGATGTAAAGTAAGGATAGGAGGTCAAATTTTATCCTTTTAACTTTACAAAAATGGCTACCGGGTATGTATATAATTTTTGCTATGGCGTTCCAATGCCGAGCAGGAGTTGGAAAGTTCCAGTCCCACACAGGTCTCAGTCTTACATGGCAGGTTGCAACCCTTCTGCTATTTTAATCAATGGGTCCCTATTGCCTCCCTGCCAAGCACAGGGGATATAAGATACAACAAGATGCATAGTTAACAATTTGTGACTTTTAAAAGAACTGCTGTTTTCTTAGTTTCCAACACATTTTTCAGTGAAAATTTATTAACGCATGGCATGCATAGGAAGAACATTATTTTCACAGGAAACTAGAACAGCATTTTGTATTTGTTTTGAAGCCATGAGTTTACAGAATACAAAACAGTTTACTTACTGTAATTCAAAAGGACTTGTTTGGAATCGTGTTATTTTTATAAGCTTTAATATATTTACAAATATAATCATAGGGAATAATTTTAACTGATCTAAGCATACGTAACCGTCTCAACTGATATAAGCATAAGAAAGTCTCTTTACTGATCTAAGCATAGGTTAGTGTCTTGACTGATCTAAACATAAATTTGCCTCTTCACTGATCTTAGCACAGGTTAGCCTCTTCACTGATCTTAGCACAGGTTCGCCTCTTGGCTAATCTAAGCACACATTAGCCTTTTCATTTATCTAATCATAGGCATGTCTCTTCGCTGATCTAAGCATTAACTTTCCTTTTAAATGATCTAAGCATAGGTATGCATCTTGGCTGATCTAAGCATAAATGTGCCTCTTTACTGATCTAAGCCTAAGTAAGCCTCTTGGATGATGTAAGCATAATTAAGCATCTTCACTGGTCTAAGCAAAGGTATGCCTCTTGGCCGATCTAAGCAAAGGTAAGCCTATTTTCTGATCTAAGTAAGCATCGGTATGTATATTGGCTGATCTGAGCATAGGCAAGTCTCTTTACTAATCTAAGCATAGTTTAGCCTCTTTACTGATCTAAGCATAAATTAGACTCATATAAGCAAAGGTAAACCTCTTGTCTGATATAAGCATAGGTATGCCTCTTCACTGATCTAAGAAAAGGTATGCCTCTTTACTGATCAAAGCATAGGAAAGCCAAATACAGCTTACTTTTGGGCAACACTACTTCCTCAGGTTGACTACATTGACTTAGTGTATTGCATATGCATGAATACAATTATTAACTTGTTTATATATCGATACATAGCAAATTTAACATACAACACATAGAAATACCCATTATATATAATTATGTACTCTTATATTGTTGATGCTACCGAGTGTACGTATACATATAAATTTTATAATATAAATTATGCTAAAATTGATCGTAGATGACGTGTCCTCATATGGTACATTATATATTTCAAATTTGTTGTTGTTCACGATGCAAAAATAAATGCTATGTTTATATTTCATTATGACGCAGTTTTCGATCACACATGTATATCTCATTGCGTGTTGTAAATGAAAACTCTAGCCTAAATCTAAATTTTCGATAGCATATTCACGTCAAAATATGTTATTTATTGCCAACGGGTAAATGAAGTTCGCCTATTCTGGTTTTAATAGACGATTCCCTTACAGGCTACGCGCAGACTGACTTCAATATCCTGCAAGATGGAATGTATTATGTTTACAGCAAGTAATATTAAACGTCTGTACGTTAATATAAAACTACAATGTATATCACATGACGTTTCGTAAGTATATAAGCGTAGGGAACAGAAGGAAATAGCAATAATTATTTGATATAAAATATCAAGTGCGCATAATACATAATGAACATATTTCGAGAGTTAAATTGTGAAAATGCTCTTCCACCTCATTATTTCTAAATCAGATACGATAGCTCCAGGCGCAACACTTGGCTTCGATCGTTGCAAAACGCAATTCTCCATCCCAAAACTTTTCAATATGGCCAATGCAGACGTACTGTTTTTCATTCGGGTCTAGTGGTGTGAAATTTCTTTTTCAACTTATTTGCTGTGAAAAAGGTAATTAACGGTTAAAACCTGTGTTAGAAAGTAACCGCGAAAAAAATCTATCCTGCAGCAAGCCACCTCATAAACCATTGGGCCATTCATAGTGGTTTTGAAAACAATGATCCACTCATTGACAATTAATTTTACGTATTCAAACCAAATGTTTCAAATAAGTCCATCGATCAGTGTAATGACCCTGTTGCACTTCCGTGTTTCTGAGAAAAACACGTTTTAATAAAATAGCATTCGGATACAATTAGAAAATTTCCATGCACATATTTACCGTATTTATTCCAAGAGTTACGCATGTTTAACCCATTGACAACATATTGTAACCTTATGATACGTTTGGATCTTTAAAGGCATTCTAAAGACACATTTTTATGCTTTACGTTTGCGTTTTTGATTAGATTATAGTCCAGTATAACTTCATTATAGCAATATGAAAACCGTTGCACTCAACCCATCTGTGTGAGTAGTGTGTAAATCTTAATTCGCGAGCTTAAAAATTAAAAATACATCGGGAAGCGAACATTTTTTAATTCATGTTGTCTCGACGTTTTTCTACGTATGCAATTGTTTGCGAACTTGCTTGATACGAAATAAAAGCTACACTGTATATGTATGAATGAAAGCCATTATTTAAAATAACAACAGCTTGTCTTGCGTATTTATAGTTATGCAAATGTGTTATGCATTTACGACACAATATTTGTGTAATTTTAATCTTATTAAATATACCATACGGTTGTGAAATAAAGCCTAGACAAATAGGAAATATACAGTTAGTCAATGCATTACATAAGTTCATGACGATAAACACGACAACTAAGTAAGCACGCACAAAAACAATTCCTCAAACCGATTATTTACCGAATTTTCGCTGGGCATAACATACTTGCCAATTATACGGATTTAACATGAAACAAACTGAAATACCGTCTGGCGGTTTTTTATTGTTAATATTCCATTGATATTTTGTTAAAATTGAATTAAAAAGATCAGACATTAAATACATGCACCAGCTTAATAAATATAAAGTTTTGTGGCTACGTCACACGTTCGCGACATTCTACCGGTATCATGCCTGTAAATAGAAACACAAGTAACCATAATTAAGAGACACTGTAGAGAATAAAATAGACTATTCCATGTCTGCATATCGGTTATTGTCAGAAAGTATCCCGTTCTCAAAACACAAGTTTCTTTGCATAGTAGTAAGCATTAGTTTACATATGAATCAGTGCACCGGTAAACGAATTGAATGGACCGTCATTACATAACTGGGTTCCGCTAGATCTTGATTCCACCCAGATCTGGTCTGACATGGCGGCCCTGACGAAGACCTGCATAGAAGAGGTCGCGTAATTGCCGCTCACTTGTGCCGTGTAAGTTAGCTGTATCTGAATTCCTCGATGGGCCATCGCGAGTTGAGCATTTGTTGAAGGACCAACATAATATTGAACTGTAAATATATACAATCCTGGGACTGAAACGGTGAAAATGCCGGTTTTCGGGTCATAACCTTGACCTTCATTGACCCTCACATTGGTATAGACTACGTCTTGATCTTTATCAAGACTGAAGTCTGCTGGTGTATGTACGCGGAAATAAATCGATGGAATCGTCAACTGTTCTGAAAGAAACAATATTGACACGGGACGTTAAATTTTCGTATAATCAACAGCTAACATTAACAGGAAAGATCAACATGTTCTACCACCAAATATACATGAATGATGAGAAAATACAAATATCACATATATTTTTCACAACAATAATGCATGATGAAATTTAAGAGCATGTCTACGTTTTCCGATTGATCGTAGAACATAATATAATTTAACAATTCAAAAATAAAGATCGTCAAATATGTGTAATTCACCATTGTATTTCCCCCGTTCATTACAGTATGTATTTAAGACTGGAACCAATGAATGATCATGCATTATGCATTATCATCAACATTCTATAAGTTATGTATACATTTTGCGTTCGAAAGAATATTCGATTTTTAATCCCCGAAATCAAAATGTCTGAACATTTGAACTTCCAATAGTTAAGTTTATTGTCGTCACAAAGTCACTTTCGAAGATGTATTCTTTGCTACTTTAAAGAAGTTGGAATCACACACTCCTTATTTAAAACTTTGTTTTTGTTTTCAGTAGGTCTATGCAAACTTTTTGTTTTAAGTTCAGGTTAAAACAATACATAGTTGCTTTTTCTTAAAGCCGGAAAATAAACGTTTGCAATTTAAGCAAGACACTTGGCTATTTCGTCAGTCATATACATGAATAGACTAACAAATCAACTTCTGATTTTCAATCGAACTGCACGAGTACTTCGATTAAATCATCTGTTCAGTAAGAAAAAATACGCGAATTATATGCAAATACTTTGCAACGTCACGTCGTCTGCGTTGAAAGCATGGGAAGCATGACCGCATTGATTGCCAAAAAAATGCAGCGCATGGAACTATGAGATCTTTTGAATGGTAAACAATTGTTAGTCCGTATTGAAATGTGTCATATTGTATACATCCTCTTAATGTAATTCGGTTGCTTTAAAAAAAATAATATAACTCTGAATATTAAAAGTGTGACGCGCGATATATTTTATGTAGGTATCAATAAGTGACCGATCAATAGACAGCATTGACTCGCGGCTCGCATGTGTTGTCGTAGGAATCTATAAAGTTAATCGTTACATCACTGTAAATGTCATCGATATTTGTGATTGAATGGTAATCTAAGCGGGACTCAAACTTGCTTCAGATGCTGATATCATCCTGTATGCTACTTTCAAAATGGAGACACCTTAATCCAAAATTGACTAATACGCGACCGTCGTTTGCACAAAACATTCAAGGAGCTGTATAGTTGTACAAACTTCTGTTTTTATGCAAAATATTTATTGTTTTCTATACATATATTGAATATACTAATGGGAAGTTAGCATTCTAATATTCGGCCGGTTTTCGAATGTTAGTTCCTGTTCCTAGCTATAGTGCATTATAAGCATGTGTATGTGCTCTACATAAAATACTAGTTAATATAATATAAACAATAATGTATCTCCTGAAAATAGTTGTATGCTGTGATTATTCCTTATACATGTAATTGCATACGCCAAGAACAGCATACAAAAAATTATTAATTATCAACTTGATTTTACGACATTCAATTTGTTTCCGTACATTGTTTAAACAATTATCAAATATGTGTCACTTACACCACCGTGCGAAAAATTTAACTTTTGTTATTTATGCTTAAAACATATGTAAAACAATATATTACAATAACAATACAAATTAATAAAGAAATGAAAGGTTACACTAGCGATGAAACATCATTGCTCTGCACCAATATATTTTATAAATTCCTTT
The DNA here is from genome assembly GCF_020536995.1 of Dreissena polymorpha. Lineage (NCBI taxonomy): Eukaryota > Metazoa > Mollusca > Bivalvia > Myida > Dreissenidae > Dreissena > Dreissena polymorpha. Next base: position 59,878,340 of record NC_068360.1, on the reverse strand, counting down.
CACCCAGTATTTTCCTGTCATTCGTGACTTTCATTTATTTTTACAACAACATATTGATATAATGTGTTTAATGTTTTGTGAGCTAATAATTCCATTATAATTTAAATTTGGTGTAAATCTTTTGACACTACAGCGCCCATGTCTTATTGTTCTGCAAGTGAAACAAAAATGGATTTGTCAGTTGTTGTAATATGCAGTTCGTATAATTATTATTACTAAAATCAATCGGAGATGTTGCTTAAACATCGGATCCGTCATTTGCTTGATTCCTCGTTTTACCAAATGTTGAATCTTTACACACATTTTTTGAACATCCTAAGCAATCCTGGCCAAAGCGTGAAAGCAAGTTTACAAAGTATTTTCATTAATATACAAAATCAACAGAAGTATGTTAAATGTTTATAAAAAAAACATAATTGAATGATACTATTGAATTAAAGAGTACCTTTTAAGATGTCGATATCCTTCTTCAACTGCAACCCAGTTTTTGACGAATTTTCTTTCATCTGGACTACAGCATCAGATATATTTATCATTGAGGTATTGACTGCATCATTCAATTTGGTTCCCATTTCTTCATGCAAGTGTTTCATAAATGCAACAGAATCGGACATGTTTTTAAGACTGTCATGTAGTGTGGCTTTTATTTTTGTGTCCATTTCTTCTTTCGACGCTGCTAGGTTGTGTCTGTCCTCATGCATCAGTTTTAATGCAGATTCCACTTTAACATTCGTCTCACGTATTTCCTTTAACATATTTTCGATGGAAAGCTCATTGCGCAAAACTCTCTCCAACAAGCGTTCCTCGTAATCATAACGAGAACACGCCGGACTCGATGGTTCTCTAGCTGATGTAGCCAGAATTATGTTCTTTAACAGAAACATACATGTCAGCTGCAGCCTCATGTTGAAGAATCCAGTAGCAAAACAAAACTCAACACAACGTGGTTGCGAGCTTTTCGTTATCGTGCTTGTCTGGAAACTTCAGAGTATATAATACGATTAATAGGCCAACCAAAGATAATAGTGTGTTTTAAAAAATGTTTTCATAAGGTCTGGTTTTTCCACAGTGGTACGAACACATTAAAAGCAAAGCAAAGACTGTTCCATTCTTTTCGAGAAATTTAGTTAGAACAGGTGTTCTGTGAAAACCTTCGCAGTTAAATTATCATGAGGGGTTGCATCGTTTGTACACCTCCTTTTTTAAAGAGTCTCAAAGTTTGAAATAATTTTTTGACCCGAATTATTGATATCAAGAAATGATGTTTGTTATTAACAGTTCAATGTTTTGATATAAAGTAATGATGTTCTGATCACAGAAATTAAAAGTAATAAAGGGTTTAATACCTGCCCCAGCATGAACGTCGCCATCTTGTTTGTCACGTTATTAACCATTCTGGGAAACGAGTTAGTATATGATGGAATAGCATTCATAAAACACCTAGCGCATTCAAATGAACCAGACCAAAATCTTCAACTGTTCCTTTTTGACGATGAGAACAGCATCGTCCAAGGTTTGATAACCATCCTAAAAAAATTCACAATGGCGGCCTATGTAAAAGACCGAGCCAGTCCGATTGAGATAACTCGATTTTTCAGTTACTTCCCTTTTGCATACGCCACTGCGTAGGAGCATTGATAACATTCTCCTAGCAGAGTTGTCGTTCGTGTTTCAACATTCAACAATGGCCGCCTTAATGAGAGTCTCGATTCAAAACTTTCTCACTGCATACATTGGCTTGTTTCGCTATTTAGAAGCTGTCATTTAGGATATATGAATTATTTATTCACTAAATCTCCGCTTATGACAACAATAGTTGGAATTCGAAGGATATATACTCGATGTGAATGAAGGACTTTTTGGATCGTAACAGCTTGTCACGGCAAAACTGGCATACTGATTACTGGTATTTTTAGTTATCAATATAAGTCACATTGTGCTTTATAAATTGTATTCGAGCATTTTGCGACTTATTGAATGACTATGATACCCGATATCAACATTTCATCGGGGATTTGCAGATCACCAAGCTGTCCTGAGATTCAACATTGATTTCAAACTCTTTACTGGTACTCTTTCTTAGTGTTAGTACTTTTTATCATTTTAAAGTTAAATGAACTGTGTCACAGTAAAAGAGACATTAAAGGCGATTGTGGCCAGTTTGGATCTAGATCAGCCAGCAGTCGCTTGGAAGCTGTTTGCTTAAAAGCGTTTTTCTGACAATAACAAATAATTTAATTGGATACTGATTTGACTGCGCTTTTCCTGTGACCTGGCTCAAATAACAGAATTGTCATTAATCAAATTATTGATTTTGAACATTAATCAATTGTTTTTATTGTCCCTCGGGATAAATGACTCCAGCGCTTTCATGTTGAGAATTGAATACTGCTAAAGGCGATGCTAGGGGGCGTGAGAGATGTTGCACCTTCCAGTATCGCTCGTTTGTTCATTGTCGGCTCGGGTACTACGTACATGTACCCCGGGTACTTTTAAGTATACTTACATGTATCCCGGGTACGGAAAATATACTAAAATGTACCCAGGAAATTTAACCCTAAATAAGTCGTTGTCGACTATTTTTTTGTAATAATTATATATACACATTTATGTCAATTTTCTGTAGAATGGCCTCTATATTATCGGAACACATACTCAAAAAGCATGTTGATGCAGTGTTTTTTGAAGAGAAGTGTGTTTAAGATAATCGGTTGCGCGTTTTACGACATCGGATTTTGGGCGCGAATACAAATCGGGTACAGTCTAATATGGACCGAGTACAATTACGTTTATTTACCGTGCCTGGGGTACATGTAAGTATACTTAGAGTACCCAGGGTACATGTAAGTATACTTAAGAGTACCCGGGGTACATGTAAGTAGTACCAAAGCCGACAATGACCAATCAAGCTCCATTATCCCTAATGAACCGACTCAAAAAACCGAGTCGGCAATATTTGACTTAATTTTTGGTTTGGTTGCTCTCGAGGGATCGAAAATTTCAGAATCTTCCTAAAAGCCCTACGGGTTTGATCCCCAGAAGCGACATTGAAAACTAGCATACTTTGTTATCTAAAAGGTTGCTAAACCTGATATACAATGATAATGTGAATTTTCTCTCACATGATGTTCATCAGTCATATTATATAAAACTTACAGCAGTAGTAAACAACTGGACAATAATTAATGAACGCATCTTTCATTTGTCTTTGACACTTTGATTTTGACATGGCATAGATTTAAATATGTGACTGGACTTTACCAGCACTCTTGTAACAGAGCTAAAGTTTAAATGTACCATTGAAGATCGCCTAAATCCAGATTTGCTATTATAGACGTGTGAACAGTTTTAATGGTGTGACAAGTAAGCAAAAATTGGTCATTACCCAGAGGCCACAACTGATCTATGACTGTATTAAAACAAGAAAAATCAGTGCCTGATTTAGATTTCCTTAGATAGTTCAATAAAAACTAATTTCATAAGCCTGGTAACAGTTTAACGGTAATGCTACCAATGTGTCACACCAGGGCCTTGAATTTGAAATCTAGGACATGCATGGTCATTTCTTCATGAAATCAGGACACAAAATTGTATTTTACGTCCTTAATTGACCTGGCTTTAGTTCTCATATTATTATAAGCTCAATCAATATATTTATATCATTATTTATGCTTTGTGTATTGTAAACATATACACAATCATGCAGTTACATGATAGCAATAAATAATATCAAAGCTAACCATACTATAAAGGTCATTGACAAAGCCTATGGTCAAAATGTGAACACATTGAGTGTAATCGCCCTCTCGTGCCAGCAAAAACAACACGTTGACTGGTTGTCATTTTTGACAGTTCTACTTTCACTTTCATTTTGTGATATCAAACTATTAACAATTATGTGGCTGAGAAAAATATCGCCATTGCTTTTTATGCTCCCGGTAGGGTGGCCTATATCAGTTGAACTGTCAGTCAGTCAGTGTGTCAGTCTGTCCGTCCGTCCGAAAACTTTAATGGCCATAACTTTTTTTATATTGAACATAGCAACTTGATATTTGGCATACATGTGCATCTCATGGAGCAGCACATTTTCAGTTGTGAAAGGTGAAGTAGAAGGTCATCCTTCAAGGTCAAATGTCAAATATAAAGCGTCTGTCTGTCTGTCCGAAAACTTTAACATTGGCCATAACTTTTTCAATATTGGCGTGCATGCGTATCTCATAGAGCTGCACATATTGATTGGTGAAAGGTCAAGGTCATCCTTCAAGGTCAAGGTCAAAGGTCAAATTTTGCAATATTGAAGATAGCAACTCCATATTCAGCATGCATGTGTATGTCATGGAGCTGCACATTTTGAGTGGTGAAAGGTCAAGGTCATCCTTCAAGGTCAAAGGTAAAATATATGGGTTCAAAGCTGCGCAGCAGGGGGCATTGTGTTTCACAAACAACAGCTCTTGTTTAATATATTTTCTGCACATTTCTTCAAAAAACTTACATCAATACACGATTTTCTTCGTTAATTCAATCATTCCTGACAGACTTGTGTACATATTTCGCTTACATTTTTGACGCGCGTAGGTAGGACCGCATTACCGCTTCCGAAATGTGTATTTATACTATTGCCTTCGAGGAACTTATCTGATGTTTGACGGAAAGGGCCGAAATGTGCGAGTGTGGGTCAAGTTCCCCACAGGTACTACTTTCCCGTTCCCCCAATTTTTTTTCCGTACCTAAAATTTTTCGTACCCAATTTTTTTTCGTACCCAATTATTTTTTCGTACCCATTTTTTTTTTCATCCCCAATTTTTTGTTCGTACCCAAACTTTTTTCGGTCCCAATTTTTTTGTTCCCAAATATTTTTTCGTACCCAAATTTGTTTTTATACCCAAATTTTTTTCGCAAAATTTTTGTACCAAATTTTTTTTTCGTACCAACATACACAATTGTGCTGATTGTGGTGATGTAGATAAACTTAACTTGATGCTTTAATATCCATCCTCTCAAAAGCATCGTCACACCTGTACTGTCAGTACTTTGATTTACTTGGTAAGAATAGTTAATACAAATGTCAAGTTAATACAAAACAATTTTCTAAATAAAAACAACGTATGTTTGACTTAAAGAATGTCTAATTTCTGTTTGTTGGCGCATATTATACTCTTTCCTAAACAGATGCGCAACTGACCAGACGGTGTACGTTTATTATTTTATTACTGATGGTTTAAAAAGCCATTTAATATGGAAAGCCTGGTGAGGATAAGTATTTTATTAAGGGAGATTGATTGTGGTTACCAGCAGCCGACCACCGATGCAATAGTTAGTACATGCCGAAATATTCCTATGTAACAATACTTTTACATACATAAATGAATTACGTCATTGCTTTGTCAGTTGTTGTGATATATGGTAACAATTATAGCAGAATCATTTATACCTATAGTGCAATTGGACGTGTGGTCATTTTATTGCAAAAAAAACGGTATTTATCCAATTGCCTGACTTTATGTGTAGCTAAATTATACATTTCCACATGCATATTTTGAAACAAATAAATTGCGGTAAAATTGTATTAACTGAATGTCTTTACAGTGTATTGAATACTTCTAACGCTGACATCATACGTAACCATACTGGACCACTTTTTGACAATATATAAATCCTGTTTTTACCAAATAATACGTATGAACATTATATATGATGTATTCCTAACTAGTGTTGTTATATAAAATTATCATGTATGATCCTGCCAAATTGTGTTATTTAGACTAACTTTGGTTAATTAATTCATTTAATGCAGTCTGCAGTCAACGTTAACTATTAACCAGGCATGTTAAACGATTTAATGAAATCTTAAGAGACAATATGCAGAGCGTATATCAGACATGCTGTGTATGTTCAATATATTGCCATTATGTGATTTGCAACTAAAACATTTTTCATTACGGCCGTACGATACTTGTGCAACCCTTGAAAAATACAAACACTTAATCGAAAGATATCAAATATAAGTGTACTCTTTACAAAATGAAATAGAACCTAAGGAGCCAAATTACATTTGACAAGTACTTCCCTAAAAACAAAGAGATTACATTTAAATGCGATGTTGTTTATGGGTGTGTTTGAGTGTATTGAATTGTTAGGTTAACAAAGATAAGTATCTTGCCTGATAGGTAACACTCAAAACACAAGTTGAACACGGAATTTTCTTTCTTTAACTAGATTTAAGTTGACGACATGTTGAATAATAAATGAGAATATAACGATAAGGATAATGCCTGTTAAAGAAGTTGAACGATGAAACACTTTTAAGTAATTAAGACAAGAAAACGTGAAGCTTAATGACGTCAAACAAGCACTTGAACGACACAAGAATGTTATTCATCAATGCCTGTGTCAAGATCAGGGCAGAAACGTAGATAACCACGTCTCTGATCAGGGTCAAGACTATGTTAAAAAACTGGAAGCTAACTCCACTCTTATGCACATGTTTAATAGCTTTCCACAAACTATTGAAAACAGTGGATCGATTAAATATATCGGGGTAAGCATAAATGATCCAGTTAAGGCTGATACATTTTGTTGCGCTGTACCAGCTTTTAACCTTAATGACCTTTACATAACACCAGCACACCCAAAATGAATACGTTTCAAATATTCCATTGGCTAATTTGAGCATAATCTGCCGGGATGTTGGCCACATAACTGCGTCTTTGTAGTATAGAATATAACGCTAATGAATGCAGGGAAATGTGGACTATCTCTGCATGTTTATTATGGCCCAATTAAAATTACGCAGTGCCGGTTAATTTCATCCCCATTATAAAGAAGCGAAACTCCAGCTGCTGGAGCAGTATTGAATACTTATAATAAACAATTAGTTTGTCCTTTATTTAAGGCAAGTGGCCAATTGCCCAAACAGTACAAAACAGCACAAAACAGCACACTACAAAACAACATATACACATATAAGAATAAAGCTGGGGTCACCGCCTTGGAACGGTCAATGCAAAGCATTGGGGGTTTAAACCGGTTTTAGAGCGCTAACCCTCACACTTGGCCCAGCAATATTCGTGATACATTTAAGTGTAAATAAAATTTAACCTCATAGCTGTGGCATAATTGGTGTATATTTCTTGTTCGCTAAATTATGCAAGCCCTGTGGCTACGTCAGTGTTGCTAGGCACCAATTAATTTGTTGAGAGTTGGTGTACGCTTGTAAATGGGTTCAGTCCGTTTAAATTATAAGATCATGACAAGATTACATGGGTAACATAGGTTTGTTTTCGTGTCGGTGCAATTACCAGCTAATAAATACGCTGGTAATTTAAACAAATTGGTTTGACCCATCAAGTTGACATGTTTATGTAACGATACATGTATATAAGCAATGCTTTTTTGGAAACTAAAAACAAAGGATTTAATACATAGGAGAGACGCTAGAGGTTTATCTTCAGGGCCGCTCTTGGGGTGGGGTCTTGTCTGGGTGGAGTTAGACTGATTTTATCTTGTCTTGGAAGCGTTGTTAGTTACTTGGAGAATTTCATAGACTCATAAATATTGCAATAACAAATAATTTAAAGAATTATATGGACTTGGAAACTTTATGTTAACAACTGAATAAAGAGCAAAGTACTTTCCATCGAGTTTATTTATATATGTGTCGCTACGGCACATAGCATTGTAACTTAAATTAAACAACAATAAAAGGGTATTAAAACGCATTAAATTTAATTACCATTTAATTACTCAATGGTAGGAAAGATACCAGAGCAACAGAGTTACAACTTTTTGAGGAACGATGAAATGAAACTCCGGACAAGTGTCAACTACATTCCTTCTTTATAGAAAAAGAATATAGCGTCATGAAGTTAATATTTCAGATCATTATCGCGAAAATACAGGGAGAACAGCAATAATGGGTGTAAAAGATCCATATTACATAGCTTGGTTGTTTATGTGACTGCTAAAAAATCTAACAAGAAACGCCTGTCAGAGAAAAAAATATAATTAAAATTGAACGCTTTAAACCCAATGACCTATGCATGTAGATTAAAACAGTTAAAGTATGTGGTATGAAGCAATATAAAAGCGATGACGTCACAAAAATCAATGTAGCCAGGAACAGAGAGAGAACGAGTATCGTATAACGTAATTGACAAGCGAATACACGATGACGTGAACAAAACCCAGGGGCATGTAAAAGACTCACTCACTAAGACTGCTCGCTATTTCAATACTTTAATGCTCACTCTCTTGGACTCTGTATATATAAACTAAATCACCGTGACGACAACGTTATGAACGTCACCGACGTCATATACAATAAGAAATGTTCTATGAATAGATCTCAATGATATAACATTTCTCCCAACATTTGAAAAAGAATAAAATGTTGCATAGTAAACAAAAACAAATAAATTATCAAATAAGCAATTGATTAAACGTATAATAAATGTTAATGATGGTTATGACGAGATTTCTGTTTCTTGAAAGGCATCAACCGTAAAGTCATTTCCGATCAAGTCATAACATTTGCTGATATGTTGAACGCTTGTTGTTAACATAGATCTCGATTAGCTTTGATTAGAAGATGAAAAGTCATTAATGATTCTTTGTCTTGTTCCTTTTCTTTGCATTTTGTTCTTGCGTGATATGGTATTCTCGTTATAATTCTTTCCAGCAGTTTTACACACTTTGGCTATGTGGTGCCACTTGCTGCAAGAATAGCACCTTTTCCCATAAGCTATACAATGCTCCTTTCTTGCATGCACTTGATTTCGTACACAATATCCACATGGTTGGTAATTTCTCTTTGCTATTTTCTGTCTTTGCAAATGCGGTTTGGTCCGACTCTTGACTGCATGAATGAATTCTCTGGATTCTTCTTCCGAACTGCTTGAAGTTTCACTGTCTGTGTCATTGCTTGTATATCTTACTTCTCTCGATACCCTGTAAGGTGTAGGTCTGTCTCTGTTCCCATGATCTTTTGATCTACAAACCTTTGCAAAATGGTTCAATTTACCGCATCACACTTTTTTCCATAAGCTGGGCATTTTTCTTTCTGAAACGGGTGTTTCCTATTGCAGTATCTACAATTCAAGCCTCTGTCGTTTCGCAAGTCAATAGCAGCTATAGTGCTTATGCTATAAAACACTATAGAACTTACCTAAGCAAGTTGCTTGGGGTAGATTCCATCGTCTACAGAGTGTACAAGCGCAGAAATACTCTCCGCAAGACATTGTGTCACACCGGTCTTACTGACCTGTGTGAATGCGCGTTAAGCATTGTGGGAAACGGACTTTTTTCCATCATGGCGTTGGTAAACATAATAAACACGGAAGTGAAAAATGGTAATTAATTATTATCAAAAACAGGCCCCATCAAACCGGGCCAGCTGTAATATATACATGGATGCAGTTTATGCTTCAAAAGGAGCCACTTTTCATGTCAGTCTATTGTTTGTAAGAATCACTAAACACGTAACTTAGACTAACTAAACACGTTGCAAGACTGTATCTTCGAAATAGTAAATAAATCAAAATCATTAATAAATATTTATAATTAAATACCTGCTGAAATTTGAGAACGTAAACGATTTAAAATAAACGCTGTGAACATTACAAGGAATCTTACATGTAGGCCTCATGTGTGAGAGGATTAATCAGGGATAAAATAAATGGAGTTCAAAGGATCTAACATTTTGAGGAGGACGTCATAGTATCTTGGACATTTGGCACTTTCATATATTTATTTAGTAGATACTGAAAATGCTGAATGTGCTAATTGCAACATCAAAGACGAGCAGGTGAGATTTTTACAGCTTTATTTTTCTTGACATAATGTTGTATGTTTTCCATTTAATTTATATGGCGCTCTAGTCTTATTTATAAGACGCGCAAAGAATTTAGAGATACTTTTTATATGGGCTAAATTCTTTGCTCCAAATATTACCCATATAAAAAGTAGCTTAATATTAAAGAGCGTCAAAAATTTGGACTAATGGCGCTCAATTTTAGCTCGGCTGTTTTCGGGGAAAACCCTAGGTATTGTCATAGCTCGTCGTCAGATGTCGGCGTCGAGCTAAAATCTTTACATCGGCTCTAAAATCAAAGTGCTTCCACCTATAACATTTAAACCTCACATGTATATGCACCGTGATGATTTCTACACACCACACCCATCTGGGGTCACTCGGTCAAAGGTCAAGGTCACTAACCTCTAAAAATTCTTTTAATAAATTTCATTTATTCAAAACTGCACCGCAGCCTAGCTTGGCACCCATAATGTGGTTCTCTTGTTTATATATAATTTTAAAAATGTATTAATAACCAGAATAGTTTATGCATGTATAAATAAAAAGATACAGCCATGAACAGTGTGTTTTAATTTTTAATAAATATGCTTTGATTGCGTATATGCAAAACAATGAAGTCCATATATTGTTAACTGATTTTTAAAATGTTGAATGTCACACATTACGTACCAGTCGGTTTATGTACCGACACTTTATGTACCACTATCTGACACTTTATGTACCATATTTATAATATAAAGAGATAACTAATTTAATATGAATGTGTGTTATTGATGAAATGTATTTTGTGTGATAGTATTTATGAATTAAGACTTATATATTGGCCATAGATTTTATATTTTGTCAGATTGTCTAAGTGTCACTTAGTGTCTAAGTTTAATTTATTAGCCCAAGTACATGTAGTACTTAATAAATGATTTATTAGTCTTACCTGAAATTGAAGTAAATTATAAAAATTCATTATTTTTCTCTTATCTTATCCTGACTAAGGATTATAAAGTCTAAAATGTTTGTATTATATTGTATAATTGAAATGTGATACTTTGAAGAGAAGAGAGAATGACCATAATGTTCAAACTGTAAAAAAATCAAATTATTTCCTTCTTTAGACTTTAATCATGTTTAGAGAATGACCTTAATTCATAAGGACTGCTATGAATAAATGGACAATAACACCTATATTTTATGTAGATGGTACATAAAGTTTCAAAGTATCGGTAGTACATAAAAGGTCTGGTACATGTACATAAGGTGTTACACCCTAAAATGTTCATGGTATCAGTGTTTCAATAATGTAGTGTTTTTTTTATTATGTATTGCTTAGGTTGTTTTGTTTCAAATTTCAAATTTGCATTTATTTTAAAGCATTTTTAGTCATTTTGTGAATTCCATGTTTTTTGTAATAAGGTGAATTATGTTGTACATGGCGTCAAATATTAATTCATGGTCGCTATGGTGTAGAGAACGATGTCCGCTGGAAGTGGGTTCGATCAATACTCTGGAAGTTCTCATTATCGTCTCCATGGACAACACGTTCTGGTGTACCAAGTAGTAGTAGTAGTAGTAGTAGTAGTGGTGGTGGTTGTGGTGGTGGTGGTGGTAGTAGTAGAAGTAGTAGCAGTAGAAGTAGTAGCAGTTGTAGTAGTAGTAGTAGTAGTAGTAGTAGTAGTAGTAGTAGTAGACTAGTGGTAGTAGAAGTAAGATCAGTAGTAGTAGTTGCTGTTCTTGTTGTAGTATTAGATAATTAATTAATTAGTAGCAGTAGTAGTAAGAGTTGTAATGGCTGTGTTTGTATTTGTATTTAATTCTGATAATACAACACAATGATGCTGCTGCTAACGATGATGATGGATGATATGATAATGCTGCTGCTGATTGTGATGATGATTATATGATGGGACTTTGGTATTATAAAATTTGTGAGGTTCAAACACAAAACCTGTTGGATAATAAAACTTCTCATTTTATGACAAAAGAGCTAGATTGTAGAGTAAAAAATAAGTATAAAATTCCCTAATAAGAAAGCTACCATTAAAGGACCATGACTTGTGGGCTTCATCAAAAGCAATGCATGAAACAGTTATATCTCTTTCAAATAAATGCACTCAATATTGCTGTTCCAATTGATATGCTCAGAAATGCTTCTGGATGGGCATACACCAATGAGTACTTTCCTTCAGTTATTTCTTCTAAAGACACATTAACAACACTGTCGCCCTTACCAGGAATTCCGGACGCCCCCCCTAAGATGTTCCCTCCCCAGACATTTCCCCCATTTTAGTTTTAGTGCTTACATTACCCCCCCCCCCACCCCCACCCCACAATAAATTTATAATGGTTTGGTTGAAGTATAATCTTGATTTATTATAAAATGATTATTTTGCTTATGTAATATTTTTATATGAAGCAGCTTGTTTGTTGTTTTCTTTGGATTAATCATTCATTATTTTTGTTAAACTGTTTAAGGAGTGCATGTAAATCATTAGTAAGACCTGCATGTTGGTGTACTAGAGGAATACTAGGGGAATACATGGGATATTCTCAAAATCTTACACATGTTGTTTTTTATATAATTAAATAGGATCAATTGATGAATTAATTCAGCTTGAGTCAACATGGGCTGGGTTGTGGAACTATAGTTATTTGTTGTTTTTAATCCAATTACATAGGGTACTATGTAACTGTCAAAGAAAATATGCATTCATACGCATATAAGCCAAGTGTTGGATGTCACTGATATTTTCAATTTTACTAGTACCTAATTAAGACTAATTAAAACAGAATTGGACTTTCCTTGCAAAGTATTTATTATTAATAATAAAATAAGCTAATGTAATCAAAACATATTGATATTTTAATAATTTAATTCAATGATATTAATAATATTTAAATTTGCCCCAAAAAAACTAGGGCAGGTAGATAGGAAGGATTTTTTTTGGAAAACCAACAGTGTTGTCAGTGTAAAATATTTGTAAAGCTTCTTCAATTTCAGTTTTACATTTTATGACCTGCAACATATTCTATGCTACTTTATTTTAATATGGTAAGTCATTAAAGTGTTATTTATTTTTCAACTATATAATGTGCTAATCTCATATAATGAATTACTACCCCATTTAAAGATGACACCTAATCTAAATTCATTAATACAATAGTTATAATTGTTTTATTGTAACATACTATTCCACTAAAAAATGACCATCATAGAACATCAATGCTGTGCTTTTACTAAAATTTTCATTGATCTCGTTTATTTAAAGAAAAAAATATCTCAGGCACTTTTAAAAAAATATATAATTAGGGTGTCAAAATTTCGAGGGGTGAACGGAAGACTGTTGTAACTCATATTAAATAAAGAAGGAGATACTGCAGTTTTCCGTTAAGCCCTCGATTTAACAAACTGAACAAGTCAATTTGAACTTCTCTTGCAATGCAAATGGAGCCACTTGAAATACCAAATTGTTCCCATACTAGTCGGCAATATAGCTATGACATTGTGTCTATTCATAACACGCATCAGATACACCTTCTGAAACTTTTTAAGCGGTTTTGAAAACGCTATTTCATTGCAAACTTTCGTCAATAAAGGATACATGTTGTTATACAACCGAAAGTGAAAGTACAGTTAATAAAAATGAATAAAGAGCGAAATTGTTGAAAACTTACGAAAATTTTAATTGCTTCTAACATAAGACCGTAAGACTGAACAAAATTATACTTAACTTTTAAATCATAACATGAAAGTTTACTTATAAAGCAAATTCTTCATTCATCCGCGGACTTCTTTGTGTCGTAGTCATAAATGCCTCCAAATGGAGGTGCGTGATGCGTCTAAGTATAGAGGTGACAATAACGTAGTGACGTCACCATTTATGTATAGAATGCTCCGCAAGATATAAAGGAACGTCCTGTCAAGAGGGTTGTTTACTGCACACACACTTTCTGTCGTCATTCTTACGTCATCAGCGCGTTTTTCGGTAAAGAGGGCGATTGGGCAAAACGGTCGGGATGGTCCATTGACAGTCCGGTCAATTTCACCATATTCCTCCCCATTTTATAGCCCTCCTCTTTACCCCACCAAGACAGTCTGCCACACCCCCATACCACGTCCCAAGACCACACAATATGATCTCATTCTTACAGACCGGAAAAATTCTGGCCTAGTTTTTCCATTGCATTACCCATTCACCATTTGACCTTTGTATTTTATTTTAACAAACCCGAGCATTCATTTAATTACTTGACCAAACGTTTCCTTCCCTTAAGCATAGACCACCTTACTGAATCCTGACCCATATTCCAATATTTTACCTTATCCTATTTCATTATTGAGTTAAATAACCACAGGATCCAATTCCAGTCTGACACATAGGGTACACATTCCACTATCAATACCTCTTGGCCAGTGTCTTACAGACATCCGACCGCTTAACCACTAATGAAAGTGGCTGTCGAATGCAGTGAGTTCCACATTCCTAGCCGAAATCCACTCACGAACCACAGGTGCGGTTTCCACTTCATCGCCCCATTCACACTCGTCCACCAGAGACCCGGGCTCTGTAATCGACTCTGCCACTTGAGCCGACGCCCTCACCCGGGCCCCTTTCGCTACACAACTGACTGGCTCGGGTCTCTGAATCAAATCCATCTCTGGACTCGACACAGTCGTCTGAGCCTCCACAACCACACTCCGTTCTGATCCGGCTGTCTGTGTCAACTCAGTTGCCCGAATCGACCCAGTTGTCTGGACCGCCTGTCGCATAATTGGTGTATTTCATGTATATTCCTTGTTCGGTGTAACTGAATACATAATATCTGTCTTCATGAAGAAATGCATAAATGGGCATCATATGTCATCGTCAAATTAGACGAGAAAAATGCACCAAGTTATTGCCCATGGCTGGGTTCACTAATTAGTTATGTCTATGGTAAGCACATGCAGCACTGTTAATTTGTGTATATTTTCATGTTAAATGACAGGTGAACTTTCATATATGCAGTTAAACAAACGTGGTCTCGCTTAATTATTTGCATATATATGCACAAGATATGTAAGTCACACATAAAGCCATCCCGTATCAGGTAATTCAACTCATGTTAAAGTCAATCATCCAGACAGCCGTCACCCAATTTATTTGTCCATTATTGTATAAATTGGCATCTGCGTTGTATGAAGAGGAGTCCTAAGTTTGACAATCGAGTAGAGTAGTCACGCTTTCTTGACGTGGTGGCAAATAGGCCGCCGCGCTGTAAAATTGTACTTCATGAACATTAGAAGCGTTGTGTTAGAAATTATTTAACAGAAATAAATCTCGATGAAAACAGAAATGAACTTTGGTTATTACTGTGTGATAACAACGTGTAATTACGCTACACAGTACATTTTATGGTGCGCAGTGCCCGGATCAACCTGAAGTGCCACTTCTTTCACGGGCCAACGGAAAAAAAACACAGATGGAAAAAAACGGTCAGTGTTTTCATAAATTATGGCAAACAGGGTTTTATGTCAAATTTTATAAAGTAAGAAATAAAACGTAAAACAAAAGCGTCATGACAACGAACTTTTTCAGAATTGTTTTAAAGAATTTTACGAAGTTAAGTGTTTAAAGAAATAATTAATCATGTACGAAGAAATTATGCAAGTATCAAAATCATACAGTTTTTCATTGATCTGTAGTTTTTTTTTAAATATCGGGAAATTAAGAATAAAATAAATAAAAAAGAAAGTAATTTAAATTTCCTGAATTTTCTGAGTTATAGAAATAATGAAATTAGAGGCGAACAAATCATTGAGAATATTTAAAGAATTTTATATAAATTGTGTATGATTATAATATAGATTGTATACGAACTTCCTTTTTTTTGCGCACAAATCCATTTTAAATTGTTGGTATTTTTTGTAAAATTCCATTTAATTAAAACGTACAAGGAAATAATAATATCTTATATAGTTTTGTTTATTATTTTAATAAAGAAACTTTGGCGGTGGTTTTATTTATTAATATAATAAAAAAAACTCGGAGATGATACAAATATTCAAAGAATTTACCTAGTATTTTACATTGGCAGAATTAAGAATTTAGGAATTTAGATTATTTAAGACAGTTTTGTTTATTATTTAAATAAAGAAAATAAGGCGGGTTTTGTTTCTTAGAATGATAAAGAAAATTAAAGAGGACGAATAAATAAAATTATTGGAAAATTTAAAAATAGTTTTCCGAATTGTAAAAGAAAGAAAATAGGAAATAAGAACCGTAATGGTAATTGCGAATATGAATAGGGCAGACACTTAAAATTTTTTTTATGTAAATATGTATATACGTCATTGTGTTGATGCAAATATATGTAGGATATCGGTAATATTGAAGGTCTTGAGTAATTTTAAGTAAGAATTTAATGCGATCTGACGCGTATAGCGCAGTGAAAATATAACAATATGTACGCATTAAATTTCTAATATAATTGTTTAAGGGTTACAATTATATTTTATGAGCACGGCTGACTGATCAGCGTTCGGACATACCGAGCCCGAGGTTCTGATAACCTTAGCGTCCTCATGAGTAAGAGAATTTATCCCTGTGCCATCGAAGCAAATTACGCTATGGACAGAAGATGCGATGTCGCATAAGAATTATTTGAGTAGTTCGATTAGGAGCAAAGACCTGAATTTTGAAGTATACCGATACGTGTTCTTATATTATGAATGCATATATATAAAAGTCTGCCTTGTCATATTTGCGCATTTTTACAAGTGCACAGGTCAAACATGTCAATAAATCTATGCCCAACGGCAAAACTATAGTGATAAAGATGAGGTTTATGAAACCATGATATGAACAGGTACGTCTATCATTACCCATTACTCTAGGTCAATAAAGTGGCGCGCGCCTGTCAAAAATTTACTGGCTGCACGTGCGTAAAATGACAAAATACCAAATAGTCGGAATAGTAACCATACGATGCCTAAGGCGGTACACAGGTCATATTAAGTAAATGGCTTGTCAGATGTCAAACTGTCATGTACTTATCCGAAGTATGTTTTGAGGAATTGACTAATATTTTTTCGTTGTAAAGAATTTATTTTTTTTGAATAAGATATCACAGTAAGTTGTCATGACGATATTTAACAATAACTAAGGGGATATTTATAAATGTTTGCCATGATTTTGAACAACTGATACTTGTATCACCACGACGCAGATAAAAATATCGAGATTTGAAGACAACGCCGAAGAAGAGCGACTTCGCGAGACAACGCCTTCCACAACGAATAGAAGAAACAAACAACATAATTAGAATGGAACATCACGGCGTTTACTCTCAAAGTGAATACCTGGTTCTATCGCTAAAAGAAGACCAACGCCAGAAGATTTCGAAGGATAACAAGTGACGCAACACTGGACACAATACTTGTGACGTTAAACACTATAGAGTAGATGCAGCCGTTCAACTGTTTGACGTGCGTAGATAACGCATTTGGAATGATACTTCCGAGGCCTAAGGCATCAAGGAGAACACTGCTATAGTTAATACCTCGTGAGCATTATGGCCAATAGAAGATCTTAATGTCCCAAGAGAAATGAAGACGCTGGAACCAAGAACAAAAGTACAATCAACAACAACAGAAACAACAATGCGATCACAAAGGTTTTAACAGACGTCACAATTGATAAGCAACGCGGTACGCATCAACACTATATCCAGAGACAACATCACGATGGATTCAACAACAGAAACAACGACGTGATGACGGCTGGTTCAGCGACAAAAACAACAGAAACCACGATGACATATCCAGCCTCGATGTGAACCTTGATACGCAGATGAGTGCAACCGACCACGTGCGATTTGCCTACACAGCTTGGCGATAGATAGAGCTTCTTCACGACAGCAATGGTAGATAACATCACCCATGAATCAACATAGACAGAAAACAACAAACCAAGACATCTACTTGACAGCAACAGGTACATATTCAACCCGGGCAATACCTACTTCGAATGGACAGCACAGGAGGTCACTAGTCAAACAACGCCTGTAGTGTTACGTGGACAATCGATCAACGTCATTTAACATTGATACATGATATTGTAAGACACTTGTCATTCAGGATTTGATCTTTCTAAAGATTTTAAATCATAAAATATAAAATCTTTCTTTAATGAAAATGAGGTGTGTCGCATAATTGGTGTATTTCATGTATATTCCTTGTTCGGTGTAACTGAATACATAATATCTGTCTTCATGAAGAAATGCATAAATGGGCATCTTTTGTCATCGTCAAATTAGACGAGAAAAATGCACCAAGTTATTGCCCATGGCTGGGTTCACTAATTAGTTATGTCTATGGTAAGCACATGCAGCACTGTAATTTTTTGTATATTTTCATGTTAAATGACAGGTGAACTTTCATATATGCAGTTAAACAAACGTGGTCTCGCTTAATTATTGGCATATATATGCACAAGATATGTAAGTCACACATAAAGCCATCCCGTATCAGGTAATTCAACTCATGTTAAAGTCAATCATCCAGACAGCCGTCACCCAATTTATTTGTCCATTATTGTATAAATTGGCATCTGCGTTGTATGAAGAGGAGTCCTAAGTTTGACAATCGAGTAGAGTAGTCACGCTTTCTTGACGTGGTGGCCAATAGGCCGCCGCGCTGTAAAATTGTACTTCATGAACATTAGAAGCGTTGTGTTAGAAATTATTTCACAGAAATAAATCTCGATGAAAACAGAAATGAACTTTGGTTATTACTGTGTGATAACAACGTGTAATTACGCTACACGCCATACATCCATCTTGTCCGGGTCTCTGCATCAACTCAGTTTCCTGAGTCGACCCAGTCGCCTGGACGACGCCGCACCGCCAGTCAAACCTTTGGGCCAGGAAATTGTCTCTGACCTGGTTTTTTTTTCGTCTTAAAACCCACATCATTCTGCTGGGACCGGGATCTGTCCGTGGTTCCAACCCCTTCATTCAACTCTGCAGCTCTATCAAGAGGCCTGAACCGTCTCTCACACCGGTCCATACCTCTTATCATCCTAACTTGAACTGGCATTGCCCTTACGGGCTCCGCCACTTCATCTATAGGTCGTGCTATGCCGGTCTCCTCCGCAATTTCCTTGTCAAGGTTAGCCACCAAAGGAGCATCAACTTCCATCTCTTCCGAATCAGAGATGATGATAACCCCTTGTTCGGGGCCAACATTGACAACAGCCTCCGCAACCCTCACATAAATTACCAGGTGGATCAGTTCCGTGCATGAGCCATTCTTGAATGAATTGGAAATTGTTCACCGCCTTCATCCCAACTCGCCCCAGTAAACCCCGAAGCATATCCTCCCCCCTTCCTAAGCCACTTCCCACCAATTTGCCTTGCTTTAGCCTAACATGGCGATCAGACATGTTCACCATTGGCAGCCTGAGCCCAGCTTCACTGACATGGACCGACATAGGCACCATCAGGTCACTACACTCAGCCTCAATTGCAAAGGTGTCTATTGGCTTTCCCAAAGAACATTTACTCATGGCTACCGAGTGGGGTGGGATAATCACAGTTCGAGCGACAGTCACATTTGCCACTCTTGCCTCGACTAACCCCCTTTCTTGAGACATGGGAACCACTTGGCGATTTAAACACATGGTGGCTCACACTATGTCAATAGTGGCTCCATGTTTTCTCAAGAAATCCAGCCCGAGCAACATGCAATCTTCAATAGGGGCTACATAAACCCTCTCTTGAAAAACCATATCACCCAGTTGGATGGTTACTGGTCCGACAATGGAACCATTCATCTGCAGTCCTCTCCCTGCAGTCTTCATGTACACATGTTCCAACACCGGAACCTCTTCCTACAACTGAGCCACTACCCGGTCCGAAACCAAGGTAACCTCAGCCGCCGTATCTACTACAGCCTGTACTGCAAGGCCGTTCAGCCTCACTTTAACCCGGAACATCGAAACAGACCTAATCTGTCTGATTATGACCGGTGGGCCCTTATCATTGTGGATCAGGTCTGGACCCTCTACACTGACCCCTTGCCGTTTAAATCGGCAAATGACACCTTCCTACCTTCTCTAGGGGTATCACCGACTTTATCACTTGCCTGTTTGGGACAATGTCTGGCCATGTGACCAAGCTCGTTACAACGGTAACAGCGGTCACCCCTAGCCGGGGACGGTGTCCTGCTCCTAAGTTTAGGACAGTCCCTTTTGAAATGCCTTGCCTCGTTGCAATTAAAACATTGGCGTCTGGCTGGGGATGGAGATTGACTTCTGGTGGGTCTTGCCAACAGTTGGTCAAGTTTACCCATCAGGATGTCCATTTTCTCCTCCAACTTGACCACCCTTTCAACCAGTCTATTCTGAGAGGCCACCTTCACCTCAGCAACCTCTACCTGCCCCTCACATTCCATTTTTCGCACCAACTTTGGTCTTCCATACATTAACCCGTGAGTATGGATAGCCCATTTAAGTTTGGCAATGGCCTGTTCTATTGACACAGGCCGCTGATTTATAACTTGTTCTCCAGCCTCTCTCTCCTTAGCTCCCATGCATAATTTCAAAATCGCTTCCTGCACCATATACTCCTTTGGCAAACCCCTAAAGGCTTTGCCAGCAAGGGTCAAAACCCTGTCCGCCCAGTCATCCACAGACTCCTCCTCTCCCTGTCGCGCACCCGAAAAGGTTACCCTTGCCGTTTCCGGCAATTCCCGGTAACCAAACCTCCTCTCGAGCTTGTCAACTATCTCTATGTAGCCCAGCTCCACCTCCCTGTCCATCACTAAGGCATAGTACTCACTTGCCTTATCGGTGAGACAGAGACACAAGAAATCCCGTTTCTCAAAGTCATCCCATTCGAAAATACCCGCGTATTTTTCAAATTTGGTCAGGAAAGCATGCCAGCTTCCCCGGCCATCATAGACCAGTGCTTTAGGTAAGGACTGGATTCTAGATTTCTGTTGACCTAAAAGCATAGCACTCTGGCCAACAGGTGTTGCAACCGTGTTATTGGTAGCACCGCGCACCGCATGTGTAGCATGTCGCGAAACACAACGTGGGGTTGCTACGCTCCTGCACACCTGCGGTGTAGGTACCACCTGTGGCGCGGCAACATACCCTGACTGTACAGGCGAGGTCATATATGTCATATGTGGTTGGTTTACAGGGTCAATTAATTGACCCTGAGATCCAACCAACATATATTGCAGATGACCCGCTTGTGATACCGGCACATGTGTCATGATCTGATACTGACCAGGCTGTGCCCCATGCCCCATGGCATGGAACTGAACAGGGTACGTCCCATGTGCCTGGGGCATTTGAGCCATAGCCTGGTATGAACCAGACTGCACACTATGGTTCATCGGAATATATTGTGTCGAAGTCACAGACCTATACTGTACAGGTTGCTCTAATGACCTCTGCTGACACCCTATTTCCGCACTGGGCTGAGTTGCGGCCTGGTAGTGAACAGACTTAGGTTCCATTGGCATTGGCGATGGTGTCACAGTCAGATATTGTACAGACTGTTCCACTGACCCCTGATTAAACCCTACCTCCGTCCTTTCCTGTATCACTTTTGACCTTGCCCCCTGATCCCCCTTCTTAGCATCAGATGATTTGATATATGATGCAGGAGGTCCACTGAGGGACGCACTATCAATCGCTGCCGTCACCCTCTCTATTACTCCCAAACCCAAATTGGTGTCCGGCACAACGACTAGCTCACTAGCTGCCTCTAACCCCTCACCTTCATCCTCACCCTCATTCACAATTTCCATCTCATTTACGGTCCCTGACTCAGATTTGCTGAATCTTATCATATTCCACATTTGACTTGATGGTCGTATATAAGGGAGTTTGGCCAAAGCATCAGGTGTAATGCTACCGTGAAATTCCCGGTACGATACAATTGATTGGGCCACCCTGGCGCCGATACCCGGAACCGTTTGTAGTTCCGTTACCGGCGCCGTGCCAATATCCACTACTTGAACACGATTCTTTTTTTTTGATTTATGTAATTAAAATAATGTGTGAAAGAAATAGCGGACAAATATTGCAACGCCGATTTTAATTTTACGGGTAAACAGCACACACAATGCACGTATATTATAATGAAATATAGGTCACACAAATTGAAATGTGCAAGCAGACAAAAACAATCACGGGAATATTACACATTCAAATACCCCGTAAACTTGAAATGACATTGCATTTGAAAAACACACAAACACAATGATGGCATACAATTTAATAATCAAAGCACGAATTTCAATAAAAGTAACAAGTATTGAATCTCACATGTAGTGAAATTATGTTTCAATTATACCCAACAAGAAAAGCAAAAAATTCACAAGTTATTAATTTATAACTTGTAAAAATGTGATTTAATCACAAATCAATGCATAATAATTTATAATGATAAAATATCTGTATGAGTATATCAATACTCAGAAAAATGTAAGAAATTCACCAGTTATTACCTTATAACTAGTGAAATTGTAATTGAGTCACAAATCAATGTTTGCTGATAAAATATCTATTTGAGTATATAGATACACCCAAAGAGAACAAGTCAGAAATTCACCAGTTATTACTCGATAACTATAGTGAAATTGTGATAAAATAACAAATCAAATTTTACTGATATCTATTTGAGTATATAAATACACCCAAAGAGAAAAAGTTAGAAATTCACCAATTAATACTTGATAAATAGTGAATTGTTTTCACTACAATACAGTTACACAAACAAATTCAATGAAACAATCAAATTCAATACGAAGAACACTCAAATCCATCATCACTTATAGCGGAATTATTAATGATGAAAATGTGAAACTATCAGAATTAAATTGAGTAGTAGAAATACTCTACTGAAACGTTATGCTGATTACCTAAAAATGTGGCGATTCGCCTGACGATAGACAATTGACAAAACAATCACAATTCAAATGTACAGCCAGCTTAATATAAATGGCTTATATGGAGCCAAACAAGTTACAGATGCGACAGAGCAATGTAAATAAACACTGCTCTAAATATAAACGTGTGATGATTTAAATAGAATTCACAATTCAACACATTAAACATAAACAACCTAAAAATAGACGTCACAGATGAGCTGTTTAACGGTTCAGCGAACCGCAATATGACGTAAATAGTTAAACCTAAAATTTAGACAATAAGCTGACAAAAACCGACGAAATCGGTTTAGTTTAATGAAAAGTACTTTAAGTATATTAAAGAAATATTTTATTCACTAAAAGGGTATAAAACAACGATAGGAAACTTAAATTTAAATGAAACTTTATTTATTTTCAAGATGGCTGACTTTGAACGCTGACGGTTAAAAATAGCCGATTGTTTATAAGTGAAAATACTGCAAGTTTGGTGCTCGCAGCGCTTATGCTATAAAACACTATAGAACTTACCTAAGCAAGTTGCTTGGGGTAGATTCCATCGTCTACAGAGTGTACAAGCGCAGAAATACTCTCCGCAAGATATAAAGGAACGTCCTGTCAAGAGGGTTGTTTACTGCACACACACTTTCTGTCGTCATTCTTACGTCATCAGCGCGTTTTTCGGTAAAGAGGGCGATTGGGCAAAACGGTCGGGATGGTCCATTGACAGTCCGGTCAATTTAACCATAGCAGCTGTAAATGATTTCTTCTTTTTTGCTTACTCTGGCAATGTCCCGTTCTTGGTGACCCATCACCCCAATCTGGACAGATGTATCCTCGTGGATTTGAGCATCGCATAATGCTTCTTGGAGTGTCAATTGTTTATGCAATACTTTTCTTACAAACTCAGAATTGCTAGTAGTTTGCGCAAGATGTTTAAGTATACGATCATCTATGTCCACAAAATCGCATAAAAGCGCCTTTTCCCGTAGCCTAGCAGCATATTAAATTGTGCTTTTATTGCTTTTGGGACGCATCATAAAGAATAAATATCTAGAGTACGTAATGTTTGTTCTTTATAGGTGAAAAATAATCCGACAACTTACTAGTTCTGGCTACCATAACTTTAAATGTCGCTTTTTATGATTTTTGACTGGCGCGACTTTATAGTTATGGACCAACCCCATAAGAAAGTCAACCAGAAATTCCCGAAAAGTTGACAGTTAACAAAGACCGGTCCAGAACAGCTTTTAAATGCAGTTATTGGCCCAAATTAACCACTTGATCGGAAAGATTGACATTTTTCACATTTAACTGATATATTCTTTCACAAAATACTATCTTAAACATGTAAAATTAATATATTCTGCTCTTACATATCGAGAAAAACAGCGATGTGACAAGACTTTCTTGAAATGCGAATCTCCCGAGATTTCACGGTCATATGACGTTTTTTCTATTTTTAGTAACAAACCATGTGCTCAAGTGTTTTCAAATTCAGAATGACATTTCCCGGTATTTCAGATTATTCTGGCTTGTTTTGTAAACAGATTGTAGTGTAAATACAAACTCAAAGTAAATATTATTTAAAACTACCTAATTCACACTGAAATCAGTCTTATAATCCACCAGACGTAAGTTGTTAATCACAAATAATAGATTTCAGAAAACGAAAGTAATGTTTACAATTTCAGCATAAAATGTCAAGGTCGATCCGAAAGGATCCAAATGAAAACTCGTCACGTGACAAAGCGACAATGGCGTCAAAATTGTGATTTTCAGACCGATGAGAGTTATTTTCCTCTATTGTAAGATGCATTTGAAACATTTGAACCTTAAAATATTCCTCGATGCAGTAATTTATATTCATTCACCAATATATGTAGAAATGTATCCAAGAAAATGAGCATTCTTTGATTTATAGCGTGACATAAATATGTTACGACTCTGGTTGACTTTCGATACGGGGTTGGCTTCAGCGTACAGGTATGTCAATATTATATAAACTGTACGCTGAAGTTTCTTTAGCTAACAACTTACTTGACAGTTTCTCATATTATGTACTTTTCTCCGGATCCTCTAAACTTCTACTTAGCCTTTTTTACCTCTGGCCCGCCGTAGATTAGTAAAGAGTCCGTTTTATCATCATCTTCAGTGATTCTGAAGTATCGGAGTTGCCTTTCAAAGTCCTCTAGCCATTCACACCATGCCTGGCCCGTTGCTATGTGGTCGCTGCAGTCCACCCGAAACGGTTGTAAATCAAGCCTTCTATTGCCGTTTGCCATATCTCAATTCCGTATTATGCGCGCAATAACAGCTGTATCAGTCCTAAAATGTTTTCTCTCGTCGCCAATGTAAAAGACTTACTCACTAAAAGACTGCTCGCTATTTCAATACTTTAATGCTCACTCTCTTGGACTCTGTATATATAAACTAAATCACCGTGACGACAACGTCATGAACGTCACCGACGTCATTAGCAATAAGAAATTGTCTATGAATAGATCTCAAGGATATAACAGGGCAATACTGTAACATACAAATATTAAAGGGGCGGTACTGTAAAATTGAATTACCAATAAAACCAGCTTAGGTAATTAAATATTTAAGAATCGAACGTTTCAAATGGTAATTCCATTAATGTTTCCAAATTTTAAGAGAATAAAGATATAGTGAATCGAAAACCAACAAGCACGTGTTTTAAGTACGTTAATATCATATCCTTTTGATAAAAATGAGTTTATTAAAGCCACACACCTTGAAATGAAATACATGACATAGTAAATTTAAGTATAAATAAGAAACATATTTTATCTATGCCAATTAGAATATATCTGGTGGTAACAAGGTAGAAATCCGTCTCTTTTGCGCTTTTAAACTTAAAAATAATCGCGTTTGTCAAAAATGGACATATACGTCTAGAAATACTACTTTCGGTTTTAAAAGCGGTTGGAAAATAATAAATTACTTGCTAACTAGGCTATAGATGTAATTTTATCTATCTTAATTAGAATATATCTGGTGGTTACAAGGTAGAAATCCGTCTTTTTTGCC
This sequence comes from Dreissena polymorpha, assembly GCF_020536995.1. Taxonomy (NCBI): domain Eukaryota; kingdom Metazoa; phylum Mollusca; class Bivalvia; order Myida; family Dreissenidae; genus Dreissena; species Dreissena polymorpha. The sequence continues at coordinate 59,852,559 of NC_068360.1, read as the reverse complement.
CTTTAAAACTTAAAAATAATCGCGTTTGTCAAAAATGGACATATACGTCTAGAAATCCTACTTTCGGTTTTAAAAGCGGTTGGAAAATATTAAATTTCTTGCTAACTAGGCTTTAGATGTAATTTTATCTATCTTAATTAGAATATATCTGGTGGTTACAAGGTAGAAATCCGTCTTTTTTGCCCTTTAAAACTTACAAATAATCGCGTGTGTCGAAATGGATGTATATCCTACTTTCGGTTTTAAAATTTACAAAAATAAAAAATAACTTGCTAACTAGGCTTTAGATTTAATGACAATTTTGCACACTTTCAAATTGCATCTATATGTATTGATTAACATGTACTTCATTTCAAGGTGTGTGGCTTTAAATTGTAAATTTAATATAAACATTTTCATTCAGATATTTTAATTTGCGAACACGCTTCAAAACATCTTCATAAAATGATGTTTGGGAAATTCCATTGATTAAATGCCATTTTAAAGAAACATTATTTTTAGAAATTAAATAACCATACTTTGAGTGAAATTTAGCGAATTTACTTCTAAGTTTATGATACAAAAGGCCTTGTTTTAGCAATTTCTATGTTAATATACGATTACGATCATTAAAATCTTTAATACAGGACCCAAGACTTTTAGGTTCACTGCTGGGTCAGTAAATCGTCACGGAGAGATGGAATGTACTATTAATAAACGCCATATGTTGATAACACAGTATTGTTTTCAAGGTATTAAATAACACGACTTTTAGGGAGAGAAATGAATGCATAACTATCCGTAAATGCCAGTTGTTTTGCATTGTGAGACACAACTACAAAAAAAGGTTAAGTGTCAATGATAGAAGGGAAATCATTAAACTATCTAGCAAATTTTTTATTTACCTACACAGTCAGTATGTCTCAAGATCTTTCCTGCAAGCCAGATGAGGTTACCGAAATGTGTGAGTTTGCTTTAAATAACACAGTGTGACTTCAAATGTCCATCAGAAAGTATCTTGATTTGATGTTTACATGAGGCACAATGAGATTTTTAAGGACTCGCGTCATGCTTAAATGGAATTTTTGTAATATGCTGCCAACGTAGCTTTTGTCCAGCCTTTGCATCCAGTCTTGTCAGGATATGCATACTTAGGAAGATACTCATAAGATACCATGAAACATTGCGTGCTCATTTATAGCCAAAAGCGTAGCCCCTGTAGAGACTGTTTAAGTGCGCAGGCTGGGCTTGAGCAAGGCTGACTGCAAATGCCATTACATTGTAGACCAAGTTTCGCACAAGATGGATGTACCAGTGTTATTTGCATGTGTGAAAAGACAACTTCTTTAAAGCGTCTTAATCAAATATGTTGATGACGAAGAAACACATTCTTCATAAGCCATGCAAGGACGCATAAGATGTGATCACACATTGTAAAATTTGTAACTACGATCACTATTATGTGGTTTTATATATGTGCAATTCATAACAAACATTTCATGCAGTGGATATGCAACTTTTTGTCGAAAAACAATAACAACAACACGACAATTCTTAAATCAGTTAAATTATTTCAAAGTCAGGATAAACCCCAAATATCTTTTTTGAAGATATTACTTGTTGACTATAAACCAGCTCAAGTACAGACCAAGATTTCAATAATCAAGTTGGAAAAATAACCTTACTTTTATACAGTTGTTTTAAAATGATCAGAAATTTTGACCAACCAAATTTAACATGTCCTATTATGTATGCATACGTTTATAATCATAATAAATAAGAACAAATGTTTTTATTAATCTTGGAAATACAAGGCAACGTACTAAAACATCCTTTATAATGCCTCTCGCTGTTTCGTATTTCAATACTAGCAGGACAACACCAATGAAGTAATCATGGAGCCAGACCAAAAACATGTTCAATATACGAAAACGTTCGTATTCAAATCAGTTTAAATGTAAGCTACATTGTAATCAGAATAATTTGGTTTTTAACAAACCTCAAGGCAGCAACATTTGATTTGTTTACTTCAGATTTGCAAGAAGTGGCGTAACTATCCGGGAATTGCGACATAGGAAGAGATGTAAAGTAAGGATAGGAGGTCAAATCCTATCCGTTGACTTTACAAAAATGGCTACCAGGTATGTATATAATTTCTGTTAGGGCGTTCCAATATGCAGCAGGAGTTGTAAAGTTCCAGTCCCACACAGGTCTCAGTCTTACATGGCAGGTTGCATACCCTCTGCTAGTTAAATCAATGGGTCCCTATTGCCCCCTGCCAAGCACAGGGGATAAAAGATAGAAACATTTGTAAGGACGTTTTGTAGTAAAGGTTCCACAGTTGTCAAAACTGGCTTGCTCAAAATCACCAGGGGTGAAATTTGATTTAATTTAGTATTCGTGTACATGATAAGCTTTGATTACATATTGCAGTTTTATTTCACTGTAGGCACCCTTTACATTATATATAAAGACATTTCAGTCTATACACACACACGTGGCAGAAATGTTATTTTCAATGTTTTTCATGAATAACTTACTTGTCACAGTTTTAACTTGAAGAAAAAAGAGAGGTTATTTGAGAGGATCTCCAATTTTGCTCAGCATTCAATCCCTAAATTAGATTGTAACCACTTATAATCAAAGTTGCATAATTATCAATGTGTTGCTTTTAAAAGTACTGCTGTTTTCTTAATTTCCAAAACATTTTTCAGTGAGAATTTATTAACGCATAGCATGCATAGGAAGAACATTCTTTTCAGAAGAAACTAGGAAAGCATTTTGTCGTTGTTTTGAAGCAATGAGTTTACAGAATACAAACAAAAGTTTACTTACTGTGATTCAAAAGGCTGTTCAAAGCATATATTTGAATCTTCACTGATCTAAGCAAGGTATGCCTCTTGGCTGATCTGAGTATACATTCGCATCTTCACTGATCTAAGCAGAGGTATGCCTCTTTGCTTATCTAAGCAAACATAAGCATCTGGACTGATATAAGCATAGGTATGGCTCTTGGCAGATCTTAGCATAGGCATGTCTCTTGGCTGATCTAATCATAGGTATGTCTCTTGGTTGATCTAAGCATAGGCATGTCTCTTGGCAGATCTTAGCATAGGTATGTCTCTTGGCAGATCATAGCATAGGTATGTCTATTGGTTGATCTAAGCATAGGTATGTCTCTTGGCTGATCTAAGCATAGGTATGTCTCTTTGTTGATCTAAGCATAGGCATGTCTCTTGGCAGATCTTAGCATAGGTATGTCTCTTGGCAGATCTTAGCATAGGCATGTCTCTTGGCTGATCTAATCATAGGTATGTCTCTTGGTTGATCTAAGCATAGGCATGTCTCTTGGCAGATCTTAGCATAGGTATGTCTCTTGGCAGATCATAGCATAGGTATGTCTATTGGTTGATCTAAGCATAGGTATGTCTCTTGGCTGATCTAAGCATAGGTATGTCTCTTGGTTGATCTAAGCATAGGCATGTCTCTTGGCAGATCTTAGCATAGGTATGTCTCTTGGCAGATCTTAGCATAGGTATGTCTCTTGGCAGATCATAGCATTGGTATGTCTATTGGTTGATCTAAGCATAGGTATGTCTCTTGGCAGATCTTAGCATAGGTATGTCTCTTGGCAGATCTTAGCATAGGTATGTCTCTTGGTTGATCTAAGCATAGGTATGTCTCTTGGTTGATCTAAGCATAGGTATGTCTCTAGGCAGATCTTAGCATAGGTATGTCTCTTGGCTGATCTAAGCATAGGCATGTCTCTTGGTTGATAAAAGCATACGTGTGTGTCTCGTGGTTGATCTAAGCATAGGTATGTCTCTTGGTTGATCTAAGCATAGTTATGTCTCTTGGCAGATCTTAGCATAGGTATGTTTCTTGGCTGATCTAAGCATATGAATGTCTCTTGGTTGATCTAAGCATATGTATGCCTCTTGGCAGATCTTAGCATAGGTATGTCTCTTGCAGATCTTAGCATAGGTAGGTCTCTTGGTTAATCTAAGCATAGGTATGTCTCTTGTCAGATCTTAGCATAGGTATGTCTCTTGGCAAATCTTAGCATAGGTATGTCTCTTGGCTGATCTAAGCATAGGTATGTCTCTTGTCAGATCTAAGCATAGGTATGTCTCTTGGTTGATCTAAGCATAGGTTTGTCTCTTGTCAGATCTTAGCATAGGTTTGTCTCTTGGCAGATCTAAGCATAGGTATGTCTCTTGGCTGATCTAAGCATAGGTATGTCTCTTGTCAGATCTAAGCATAGGTATGTCTCTTGGTTGATCTAAGCATAGGTATGTCTCTTGTCAGATCTAAGCATAGGTATGTCTCTTGGCAGATCTAAGCATACCGGTAGGTGTGTCTCTTGGTTTATAAAAGCATATGTATGTCTCTTGGTTGATCTAAACATAGGTATGTCTCTTGGCAGATCTTAACATAGGTATGTTTCTTGGCCGATCTAAGCGTATGTATGTCTCTTGGTTGATCTTAGCATATGTATGCCTCTTGGCTGATCTAAGCATAGGTATGTCTCTTGGTTGATCTAAGCATATGTATGCCTCTTGGCTGATCTAAGCATAGGTATTTCTTTTGGCTGATCTAGGAATAGGTATGTCTTTTGGCTAATCTAGGCATAGGTATGTCTTTTCAATGATCTAAGCATAGGTATGCCTCTTGGTTGATCTAAGCATAGGTATGTCTCTTCAATGATCTAAGCATAGGTATGTCTTTTGGCTAATCTAAGCATAGGTATGTCTCTTGGCTGATCTTAGCATAGGAATGTCTTTTGGCTGATTTAGGCATAGGTATGCCTCTTGGCTGATCTAAGCATAAGTTTGCCTCTTGGCTGATCTAAGCACAAGTAAGCCTCTTCACTGATCTAAGCACATGCAAGCCTCTTTACTCATCTAAGCACTGGTAAGCCTCTTTACTCATCTAAGCACAGGTAAGCCTCTTCACTGATCTAAGCACAGGCAAGCCTCTTCACTGATCTAAGCACTGGTAAGCCTCTTCACTCATCTAAGCCTCTTCACTGATCTAAGCACTGGTAAGCCTCTTCACTCATCTAAGCACAGGTAAGTGTTTTTACTGATCTAAGCACAGGTAAGTATCTTCACTGATCTAAGCACAGGTAAGCCTCTTCACTCATCTATGCACAGGTAAGTCTCTTCACTGATCTAAGCACAGGCAAGCCTCTTCACTCATCTAAGCACAGGTAAGCCTCTTCACTGATCTAAGCACAGGTAAGCCTCTTCACTCATCTATGCACAGGTAAGCCTCTTCACTGATCTAAGCACAGGTAAGCCTCTTCACTGATCTAAGCACAGGTAAAGCTCTTCACTCATCTAAGCACAGGTAAGCCTCTTCACTGATCTAAGCACAGGCAAGTCTCTTCACTGATCTATGCACAGGCAAGCCTCTTCACTGATCTAAGCACAGGTAAGCCTCTTCACTGATCTTAGCACAGGTAAGCCTCTTCACTGATCTAAGCACAGGTAAGCCTTTTCACTGATCTAAGCACAGGTAAGCCTCTTCACTCATCTATGCACAGGTAAGTCTCTTCACTGATCTAAGCACAGGTAAGCCTCTTCACTGATCTAAGCACAGGTAAAGCTCTTCACTCATCTAAGCACAGGTAAGCCTCTTCACTGATCTAAGCACAGGCAAGTCTCTTCACTCATCTATGCACAGGCAAGCCTCTTCACTCATCTAAGCACAGGTAAGCCTCTTCACTGATCTTAGCACAGGTAAGCCTCTTCACTGATCTAAGCACAGGTAAGCCTTTTCACTGATCTAAGCACAGGTAAGCCTCTTCACTCATCTATGCACAGGTAAGTCTCTTCACTGATCTAAGCACAGGCTAGCCTCTTCACTGATCTAAGCACAGGTAAAGCTCTTCACTCATCTAAGCACAGGTAAGCCTCTTCACTGATCTAAGCACAGGCAAGTCTCTTCACTCATCTATGCACAGGCAAGCCTCTTCACTGATCTAAGCACAGGTAAGCCTCTTCACTGATCTTAGCACAGGTAAGCCTCTTCACTGATCTAAGCACAGGTAAGCCTTTTCACTGATCTAAGCACAGGTAAGCCTCTTCACTCATCTATGCACAGGTAAGTCTCTTCACTGATCTAAGCACAGGCTAGCCTCTTCACTGATCTAAGCACAGGTAAGCCTCTTCACTGATCTAAGCACAGGCAAGCCTCTTCACTCATCTATGCACAGGTAAGCCTCTTCACTCATCTATGCACAGGTAAGTCTCTTCACTTATCTAAGCACAGGCAAGCCTCTTCACTGATCTAAGCACAGGCAAGCCTCTTCACTGATCTAAGCACAGGTAAGCCTCTTCACTGATCCAAGCACAGGTAAGCCTCTTCACTGATCTAAGCATAAGTAATCCTCCTAACTGATGCAAGCTTATGACTCTTGACTTATCAAAATTTGAGCCTCTTGACTGATCTAATTATGGGAAAGCCAAATAAAGCTTAGTTTTTGGCAACACTACTTCCTAAGGTTGACCACATTCAGTATTGCTTACAAAGAACCATTTATTTATATACTAGTCATATTGCAAACAGTACCCTAACAAGAGCTGTCACCATAGGATGACTTATGCCCCCTATAAAAGCTTGGTAGAAGTTATGAGCTTTTTTCAAACCTAAATGCAGATTTCGAAACCTAAACACGGACCGCAAGTTCAAGGTCACAGGGGTCAAAATTTGTGTGCGTATGGAAAGGCCTTGTCCATATACACATGCATGCAAAATATGAAATTGCTATCTGAAGCAACATAGAAGTTATGCGCATTTTTCGAAATCTAAACGCAAAGTGTGACGGAAAGACGGACGGACAGTCACTAAATGCCCTCCTTCGGGGCATAAAAATGTCTTAGAATATCAAAATAAATCAAAAAGCCACATAAACTAGAGAGCGGACACCATGCTTAATCCTTGAAATGCACTAAGTGACCCCCTGACCTAGTTTTTCACCCGGCATGACCCATATTCGAACTTGACCTAGATATTGTCTTGATACAACTTCTGACCAAGTTTGGTAAAGATCAGATGAAAACTATTTGAATAAGAGAGCGCACACGAAGTTTGACAGACAGACAGACAGTGCAAAAACTACATACTCCCTTTTCTTTGAAAGGGGGCACAAAAAACTGAAAGGAACTGGTTACTTGTTCTAAATACATGTACAAGAACTCATGACAAATTGATGTTTGTACTTGTTTATTCCTTTCTTTTAAAATATTTGAACATTCATTATTATTTTTATCTTAAAAGGATATTTTTTGTCATAAATTGTAGAGCAGAGCTTATACATCTTGAAAAGTCAAGAAAAGCTAAGAAATATACATATATCATTGATGTTATGACAATATTCATTAATCAACACAAAAATTGTTTTTAGTTAATGTTATGTTCTTTTCTAATGTATATTTATATATCATTTTGTTTACTAATGTTTAAAAACTATAAATAGAAACACAAAACAACATGCTACTAAGTTAACAAAACATGTCTATAGAAAATATTTGAACACACAAGTCACTAATTTCATTTCATGTTTCATTATGATGTTACAAAGTGACAAAACCAACAACATTCAGAGCTGGTCTCTACGCATTTAAGTCTCTATATAACAACAGGGTCTATGAAGGTTTAGTTTCATTATGCTCTTATAAAGTTTCAATAACAAAAACATTCAAAGCTTTTAAGTTTCTACAGTGAACAGGTTCTATGAAGGTTGGACTGACAGACGTTGACACACTGTAAAGGTCCTGTGACCCACAGGGGGTGTGGCCAGTTTAGTCCTCAGTCCACTCAAAGGGCTCCGGGGGTTCAGGCTCCTCCTCCTCATCCTCTATCTTGGGGCCACCAGCTGAAATGTGGGTAAGGTAAAGGCATGAGCCCAAAACAAATTTTTCTAGTAAAATGCATTTTAATTAGTAATTACTTACCTGATATCATATGCTTACTTATTCCGATAGGATCGTAATTTATCCGGAATTTTTCGCCCGAGGAATCCCACACTTTTAAGAAACCCGTCAGGTAGGTCAGAGCGGTCACATAGTGCCGTGTAGCCGCACAACCAAAACGGGACATTACCCAGAATCCACTCTTATTCCAATAAAAAATATAAAATATTAGACGAAGAGCGGGGTGGGAGGTGGGACTTACCGATATCAGGTAAGTAATTACTAATTAAAATGAATTTTACTAGAAAAATTTGTTTTAATAGCTTAATTACGTTACCTGATATCATATGCTGAATTTGCAGCTGAGGCGGGAAGGTTCGCGAAAATCTCCCCATCACAGCGGAACCCATATCTCGGGTTCTCAGCAAATCCTCGTTATTACGGTATTAACTTAATTCACGGATAAGCGTAATATACCTATGCCGTAGAAGATACTACCGTTTGTGCAACCACAAGGGGGCCCAACAAATACAAGTTGTCCTGTTGGCACTCCAGAGAACGAAGATAAACAGATGAAAAAGAAGTCTGATTCCTCCAGAAAGCAGCTTGAAGCACGTCAGAGAGTGGGGTATGATTAATATATTCCCACGAAGCCGACATTGCTCGTAATTCATGCGGTCTAATCTTAAAAAGAGACGAATCCCTTGAAGAAACAGAAGAGTAAGCCCTTTTTATAGTCGAGGCTACCCAACGGGAAATAGAAGCCGCAGACACATCGCCCCCCCCTTTTAAGGGAATGAAGAGTCTCTTGCGAGAACCTCGAATAGACTTAACTCTACTAAGATAGAACTTCAAAGACCTGACAGGGCAGAGGAGTCTATCTTCATCTTCATTACCACAAGTTCTAGAAAGACTTGGGAGCTTGAAAGGTTTAGAAGCCATTGAGGGGAGTTGATTTTTAGCAAGGAATCCTGGCTGACACAACAAGGTGACAGAGCCATCGGAGGAATCAAAACGAAGATGGCTTTCTTCGATAGAAAGAGCATGAATTTCACTTCTATGTTTGGATGAAGCCATGGTAAGAAGGAAAACGGTCTTCCAGGTTAGGAACTGTAAAGAAGCCTGATTAAGGGGTTCATAGGGAGCTTTAATAAGCGATCCAAGAACACAAGCCAAATCCCATTTGGGGGTAAGAGAACGAGACACAGGACGTTTAAGTTCCATGGCTCAGATCAGTTCCGAAATGGCTGGGTCAGCACAGACTTGTGATGACTTAGGAAAAGCCAAGGTATGCGAAAGCACAGATCTGTATCCTTTGATGGAGCTAAGAGAAAGTTTCTTATAATTAAAGATATAGATTAGAAAATCCGCTATGCGTCTAGCAGAGGGATTGAGGGGATCAATTTTCCCTCGAACACACCAATTAGAGAAGAGTTTCCAGCGAGCATCATAGACTGCTCTGGTGGACTTTCTCCTTGCAGAGGCAACGAGCGTTGAAGCCCTGACAGAAAAGAGTTTCTTCTGAAGGGATTGCCTGATAACGGCCAGATGTGTAAGTGGAACATGTCTGGATCCATGTGAAGTCTGCCTCTCTGAGATAGGAGATCTGACCTGTGCGGAAGTTCCCTGGGAAATTCGCACAGGAGACCGAGAAGGTCGTTGAACCAGGATCTCCTGGGCCACCAAGGGGCTATCAGGAAGATCCGGCAAGAATTCACCCTGATTTTCCCTAAGATTTGGGGAATTAGAATGGGTGGGGGATAAGCGTAAGCGTCCAGTTGATCCCAATCGAACGAAAGCGCGTCTACCGCCCACGCTGCTGGTTCGTACACTGGACTCACATACAGAGGAAGTCTGTGGTTGTCTCTGGTCGCAAACAGGTCGACCAGTGGATAACCGAATGTGAGGAATATCTGATTGACCACTTCCTGATGAAGTGTCCACTCCGATGGAAGTAACTGGTGTTTGCGAGACAAACCGTCCACCAGGGCGTTGAGACGACCTGGTATGTGTTTAGACAAGAGAGAGACGTTTAGGCTCTTGCAAAGAACAAGTAATTTCATTGTTTCCAGATACAGGGAGTGAGAGTGTGTCCCGCCCTGTTTCTGGATGTAAGCCACGACTGATGTGTTGTCTGTCGATACCATCACACAGGAGTCCCGAAGATGTGATTGGAATTAAGAAACAGCTAGAAAGACTGCTCGCATTTCGAGATTGTTTATGTGCAGGAGAGACTCCTGAGGAGACCACAATCCTGATAATATCAGGCTGCGGGGTTCCAGGTGAGCGCCCCAACCTTCCATGCTCGCATCCGTTATGAGATGTAAAGACGGTTGCGGGGGAAGAAGCGGTACTCCTGCCAACAGGGTCTCCTCGTCTAGCCACCATAGAAGGTGGGGGACTAAGGACGGAAGGATGGGAATCTGTGTTAGCAGATTGTCTGGAGACCATTTCCATCGAGCTGAGAGATAGTGCTGAAGAGGACGTAGGAAGAGACGTCCCAACTGCACGAAGTCTGCTACAGAGCTCAGGATACCGTTGAGTGAGAGGAAATCTTGAGCTGTGATATGAGATTGGGACAGCACCCATCTGACCTTCAAAAGGAGGTCTGATATACGTTGCGGTGAGACCCTGACCCGATTGATGTGGGTCAGAAAATTCATTCCCACGAATATGAAATCCTGAGAGGGAATGAGGTCTGACTTGGCTACATTGAGAAGGAGTCCTAAAGAGAGGAGCTCCTTCCAAGAGAACTCTAGGTGAAGCAGAAGCAGTTGACGATCCAGCTGGTGTAAGAGCCAATCGTCGAAATACTGAAGCAGTTGAACCCCGTTTAATCGGAGGTGTGCGCTCACTGCGGCCATGAGTTTGGTGAAAACTCGTGGAGCCGTGGCCAATCCAAAGGGCATCGCCCGAAACTGGTAGACCTGGCCTCGAAAGGAGAAGCGCAGGTACTTCCGGTAGTTGGGATGGATAGGAACATGGAAGTATGCATCTTCCAGGTCCAAGGAAACCCCCCATTGCATGGGTTTGATGGAGCGTCGAATGAAGGCAGGAGTCTCCATCTTGAAAGTAGGTTTGACTAGAAACGTGTTGAACACTTTAAAGTCTATGACTGGTCTCCAGGAGCCGCTTTTCTTTTAAACAAGGAAAAGGCGACTGTAAAATCCTGGAGAACAAGGGTCGTGAACCCTTTCTACTGCCTGTTTTTCCAGGAGTCCGAGAATGGAGTCTGGAAGTTGTGGATGCGGAGATACCAGATCTATTGGGACACGAGAGAGTGGGGGCCTTTTTTCGAATTGAAAAGTGAGGCCTTGTGTGACAAGAGAATGAACCAACGCGTCCGAAGTTATTTGGAGCCATCGATTTGCGAAGTGCATAAGTCTGGCCCCGACTGGTACCTCCGGCATCAGAGGTTGTGGCGGTAGAAAGGGGTATGACCTAGGGCTAACCTGAAGGAGGTCCACCCTTGCCGGAAGAAGGATTAAATGACTTCTTGTCCGCATTGGGTTTGCCCTTACTCCAATTTTGTTTTACAGAAGGCTTCTGATAGGAAGTTGTTCTGTTCTGAAAAGGAGGCCTATTTGTGGGCTGACGTGGAGCAGACGGACGCTTAGTAGGGAAACTGTCCCTTTTAGCGTTCTTGGCCGGTGGGGCTCCTGGGGGCTTAGAAGCAGGGCGCTTAAAAACCACAGGGCGCTGGCCAGAGTTGCTCCTAGCTAAGGAGGCATGTATCTGATCTTCACGATCAGCAGTAAGTGCCGACTGTATCCTCCCTCCAAAAAGAGAATCTGCTGTTAGTGGAGCAGTTGGAAGGGAGTTTAGGCCTGTTTCCAAAAGGAAATTATTGGGCAAGGAAGAGAGGATGAGGTCTCTCCGAAGCCTTAACATCTCAGACATAGACAACGCAGCATTGTGAGATAAACACTGCGTAGTACGTGAAAGATGTATCAACAAGGCCCGGAGCTCCTCTGGGATTGAATCAGAGAGCTCCCAAACCAAGTCTACAGGGTTTTTTCTCCACTTTTTGGGAAGATAGCCCATGGCTTTGGAATTGGGAATTTTATCGGCATTTTCATTAGATTGGGAAAATAAATTCATTAGCCTTTTTTTCACACGAAATGTCCACTGATTAGGGAAATACTAAATTTGATATAACTCTTTATAATCATTCAAATTAAAAGAACAAAATCATATAATACTTTGTTAGATGTAATTGAATTAAATATGAGATAAAATATGCATAAGACACTTCTTTCTAAAAAAAAATTGTTTTTTTTTTTGGAAATTGGGAATTTTTTGCCACATTTTGGGAAAAAAGTATACTTTTTGGGATTGGGAACATAGCCGAATTTTGGCTATAAAATCAGGCCAAAAAAACCCCTGGTCTAAGGCTGTGGCTGCCATGAGATCTAGCTGGTTAGCCAGACCTATGGAACGGCGTTCTCTCAGCTCCCAATTTTCCAACAGGGAAAGAGGGACTTATGTATGGGTAGATGATGAAGGCATTGTAAGTAACAGCTTACTAATGTCAGCATCAGGAACCGGAAGTTTGAAAAGGTCCAAACCGGTAGCAGGGTCGGGTACCGGGGCCTTATAACTTTTCCCGCCGTCCATCTGTTCAGGCTCCGTGAGCTCCTTAGGGGCTTTCCATGGAGATGGCGAAGGCTTATTGGCTGGTTCAAGTGACTGGAAAACAGCCATTGTGGAAGAGCCAATAGGAAGGCGTAGATCCACTCGGGAAGTAGCCTTACTTATCCTGCCGGGCTCTCGTCTGCGTGCTACCTGTTCTGTAACGGTAACCGCAGATCCTGTGAGAGACAAGGAAGGGCGGGGGCAGAAGTCCTCATCTAAGGTATTGAACATAAGTTCCTATACCTGATTGATGGAGGCCAAATAATAAAGTTCGGCCTCATTAGACTCCGAGCCCGCCTCAATCGAACCATCTGCTGGAGCATTGGATTGATTGAAACCGGTGGATATAGGAGAAGGAATATTAGATTCATTCGCTTCTATCATGAGAGAATCGTTTTCCGGCACCATCAAAGATATAGCTGGTGAGTTAGGTCTCTCAGAGATCAAGTCAGCAGACTCACTTTGAATACCAGAGGTCTCTGGTAAAGGATCAGTCGAAAAAGGGACAAAGATTCCCGGCGACTGTTGGATCCACAAAGTATTGGGATTTGATGGTGTAGCGGCAGCCCGGGGTATACTTCTATGCAATGTGGAAGAGACACGTGGGGCTGAAAACGCAGCCGAAGTGGTTAGATTAACCCCTGTACCTTGAGCCTGATATGTATGCAAACTAGTGTTTGAATACAAATTATGCTCAGTGGTTGTAGGAACGGCTGAAGTGTGTGTTGAGGCCAAAATAGAGGCCGACACACGTGGAAGGGTGTCAATAGATTCCTCAGAGAAGGATCGACTAGGGGACCTAAGAGTCCGAGAGCGCCTAATAGAGGAAGGTCTATGTCCCTTATCCCTGCGATGCCGAGACACTGTTCGGCGGCGCTGGGAATGATGTTTCCTGATCGAACGTCTCCCCGAGCGCTGGCGTGATCGCTCTTTATGAGGCAATCTACGTCGAGAAACACTCGGTGAGCGTGAACGACGTCCCCTCCGATAATGATGAGGGCTATTTGAAGTAGACGATGAGTCATACGACCACGAGCCCGAGGTGGAGGAGTAGCCGGAAACATCAGACACTACACGTTTACGTCTGTGACTCACAGTAGAAACGCGGCTGCGTCTACCTTTGTGGAGTACTGACAAGGTAGTGTCAACATCTACGGTGACCGGAACAGTCTGTGGCACAGACCGGTACCCGGTGACCGGATCGGTCATTACATGACCGGTGACTGGACCGGTCAATGACCGTTGACCGGACCGGTCAATGACCGGACCGGTCAATGACCGGTGACCGGACCGGTCACAGCATGACCGGTGACCGGACCGGTCAGTGACCGGTGACCAGTTGACCGGTCATAGCATGAACGGTGACCGGACTGGTCAATGTTGACCGGTGACCGGTGAAGTCTCCGGACCGGTCAACTGGTCATTCCCTATGAACGGACCGGGCAAATTTTGTCCGGTGTCGTCACAGGGTAGGGACCAATGCCTGGCAGCTACTGGTGGCATATGGTCAAGATTGTGTGGTGAAAAGTCCCGACACACGGAACTTTTCCTATGTTGATCTGATGCCGAGTCATTCAACTGGTCATTTCCGATGAACGGACCGGGCAAATGTTGTCTGGTTTAGTCACGGGGTAGGGACCGATGCCTGGCAGCTACTGGTGGTATATGGTCAAGATCGTGTGGTGAAAAGTCCCGACACACGGAACTTTCCCTACTTTGATCTGAACTATTCTTGTTGTGTCCACGACTCTTGAAGGGTCGATGCTTGATGGCCCAGGTATCTGCAGACCAATGCTCACAGAAAGGGCAGCAGTTATCCTGGGTACATCCTGCACACGACAGGCAGCTACCATGGTTGTCCCATGCTGCCCTTATGTGTCCACATGAGCCACGTGTTTGAGGCATTCTTTGCCTTGAACAAACAAACAAATACACAAAACGATACAGAAATACACGGATATATATTCGGAGAATGTTTTAACGCAATACAAAAACTTCTCTATTCTGTTAAATAGAAGAATCCAGCGAAACAGAAGCAACAATTAAGTTAATAACAAAATGTCGGCCTTTGTATATCGCCATCCGGAATAAGAGTGGATTCTGGGTAATGTCCCGTTTTGGTTGTGCGGCTACACTGCACTATGTGACCGCTCTGACCTACCTGACGGGTTTCTGAAAAGTGTGGGATTCCTCGGACGAAAAATTCCGGATAAATTACGATCCTATCGGAATAAGTAAGCATATGATATCAGGTAACGTAATTAAGCTATTAAAATGTTCTCCAGGTTAGCTTGTGCACTCCACACAGGCTAATCAGGAATGACTCTTTCCGCTTATACAGATTGCCCTTGCATCTTGGGGCAACTAGCTGCAAGGGTAAAGGTATAAAGGTATAGGAATTATGCAGATGTGAGCCTCATTCTTGGAAAACTTGGCATAATGTTGTATTTTTTCGTTGAATGATGTCTCTTCTTTTCATAAATCCAGTGTTGCTGGAAAGAGTCATCCATGATTAGCCTGTGGGGACCACACAGGCTTACCTGGGACTACATTTTGCGCACATGCATTTAGTCCAGTTTTCAAAAACCAGGCTCATGCAGTTGTTGATTGGCTGTCAAGTTAGCACAGTGGTTGGTACACACGCTTCTAACTTAGGCATATACTTTATTTTATCATTTTCTCAGTAAAGGGAGACAATGACTGCTTGCATCCATCTTGAGGCCACCAGCTGCAATTTGAATGGTTGTGCTCATAATTTGATGTGCAGTTAAATTATGCAGTCATTCCTTTTTTAAACTATTATATTTGTATTATAGCAATGATTCTACTAGAATGCTTATCTAACATTACCATAAACAAACTAAAAACCTTTCTTGACGTTAGCCTTAAAGTACAAATATAACGCCACATTAATCTACCCACCAGCCACAGGTTCCACAATCTCCTCTTTCTCCCCCTGCTTAATGTCCCCCAAGACGATGATACCTCCATTGGAGATGTCTTTGAGGGGCTGGTAGCGACTTCCCTCAGTCATTGACAGGACTTTCAGCTGTAATAATCAGTGCAAAGATGTACACAGCATGTATTCACAAGCTACAAGCTTGTTAGTAATATAACACTTCTTATGTTATTTTATTTGCATGTGCAATAAAACCCTTTCGGAAAGAGTGTTAATACAAAAAGACAGTATTTTTTGCATTTCACCAATTTATTGTTAATTTTCAATTAAAGTGGTATTTAACAAATTTCTGCATGAGCTGCCTCCGTACAAACTAAAAGAGATTTACACCTCAATCCTAACTCATGTTTTTGAGCTTTTTGTGCACAAGTAGATTTGTCCTGCCCGTCACAAATGCCATCTTTAGTTAGGTCTCTATGCAAGATTCTTGATCAAGTGTCATTAAAATTGATAAAAAGAAACATAAGTAGGCTATGGTGGCCTTAATCGCTCACCTGACTTCAAGGCACATCAATTTGCAATGACTTTAGCTGATGACCTAGATGTTGAACACATCTGACCCAAATTTAAACATGGCCTATATATTGTCAAGATATTGTGACCATGTTTAATCATGATTGAGATGGTACGTGGCATCTAGATATTTCAGAAGGTTTATCTAAGATTTGACATAGTGACCAAGTTTTTGGATGCACATGACCCAGATTAAAACTCAGTCTAGTCATGATAGACATTCTGACCAAGTATTATTAAGCTTGAGCCATAAGTGCGGCCTCTTGAGTGGAACCAAGGTCTGTCAAACATTTAACCTCATGACCTAGTTTTTGGATGCATGCTACCCAGATTAAATCCTAGAATAGAAACTGTCGAGATAAAAAATCATCCTATCTTTCATTAAGATACTGTTACGTGACCAAGACTGATCTAAATATGTTCAAGATAAACATTTATACCATGTTTCATTACGATTATTATCCTTCTTTATAAAGTACCAGAAAACGGCACTTTCCCAATAAGGAACAAGAGGCCCATGAGTGCCTGAATCGCTCTACTGGCTGGAATAAATAGGGTTCAAGCCGTTGATAGAATGAACAAGAGATGAGTTTGTCAGAAACACAATGCCCCCTACTGCGCCGCTTTGAAATAAAATTTATATTTATCATTTGGCAGGTATAGAAATCATCTCCCTTTAAAGCTTATTACCTTCCCTTGGATTTTGTTCAATCCAACTGTGGGGGGGGGGGGTCTGTAGACAGTAAAAAATGACCAAGTCAGACATCACTGACAACCAAGGCCTTTGGTTTATCAAAGAGATCATTGCCAGAGTTCATCATGTATCTTTGGACATTAGTCCATGTAATGAACCCTACCATTCACAAATTAGTACAGGAAAGAAATGATAATTATATCATTTAAAAAAAACACTTTCACTAATCAATCATTTAAGTTATAAATAATCAAAACTTAAATTCTTGGTAAGGAAATATATAATCTGAGATTTATAATTATATAAATTACTTCCCTTGAAAATAATTGTCTCTAACAAATCACTATTTTTAGTAGCAAATAATTAAAAGCCACTACCATGACTGTAGATTCTCAGGTAACCTTAAAGTACCTAAGATACTTGTATGCCCTTCACCTTTCACCACTCAAAATGTGCAGCTCCATGAGATACACATGCATGCCAAATATGAAGTTGCTATCTTCAATATTAAATAATTATCTTCCTTTACAGCTTATTACTTCCCTTGGATTTGTATTTTTGACCTTAGACCTTGAAGGATGAACTTGACCATGACCTTTAACTACGATGTGTTCAGAAACACAATGCCGCCTACTGTGCCGCTTTGATTTATTATGCCCCCGGTAGGGTGGCGTATAGCAGTTGAACTGTCCGTCAGTCCGTATGTCAGTCTGTCCGTCTGTCCGAAATAAAAACTTTAACGTTGGCCATAACTTTTGCATTATTGAAGATAGAAACTTGATATTTGGCATGCATGTGTATCTCGTTAAGCTGCACATTTTGATTGGTGGAAGTTCAAGGTCAAGGTCATCCTTCAAGGTCAAAGGTAAAAAAAATAAAATCAAAGCGGCGTTCTCATGAAGCTGCACATTTTGAGTGGTGGAAGTTCAAGGTCAAGGTCATCCTTCAAGGTCAAAGGTAAAAAAAACCACATTTTAATATTATTTCAAAGCAGCGCAATAGGGGGCATTGTGTATCTGACGAACACATCTCTTGTTTAAAAAATATATATAATTTGACAGGTCAGATAATTATGTCCATTTAAAGCTTATTACTTCCCTTGGATTTGTTTTTTCGACCCTAGACCTTAAAGGAGGATGTTCACCTTGAAATTTTATCACTCAAAATGTGAAGCTCCATGAGATACACATGCATGCCAAATATCAAGTTGCTATCTTCAATATTAAAAAAGTTATGGACAATGTTATTTTTTTCCGGACGGACAGACAGACTGACATACTGACTAACTGACGGACAGTTCAACTGCTATATGCTACCTTGCCGGGGGCATAAAAAAGTGAAGTCTCTACAGTGGTAACAATTTAATATTAGATGACCTATGACCCACAACGCAACCCATACACTGACCACCATATCTCATAATGAGCACTTAAGGCTCAGGTGAGCTAAAATCCTGTTTGATTTCATTGCCTTCACTATCCCGAACTCATGACCTCCACCCCAAATGACCTGCCCAGACTTTTAACTTTGAATCCTAAAAAGTTTGATTATTATACATAAATAACTTCTAAAAACAGGTAACTGTAACCTTGTTATGACCTTTATTGATTTATATCTCTGATGGATCTATTTTGAATAGGCCTTTTCCTTGTCATTTTGGGGAAAATGCAACTGCGAATTTTTTTCCCCAAAAGTCCACTGATTTTGGAGTAACTAATTCAATATTTCAAACAAATCATATAAATTATTAGTAATAGTTATAAAGATGTAATCAAAATAAAATTGAGATAAAATAATCACAAAGCGCTTCTTTTATTCTTAAAAAATAAATACAATGGATTTTTTTTGGATTTTTATTTACAATTTCTCTTTTGACAGGGTCCATTTAAAGGACCTATAGAAAGGGCAGGAAAAGGCCTGCTGAATCCAAAATGATCAACAACAACTCACCTGTGCCAGCATGGTACGAGCTGGATTGTTCAGCATCTCAAAGTTGGGCTCGGGTTCCTTCTTTTTCTCTTCTTCCTTCTTCCCTTCCTCCTCTGTCTCCTTCTCACCACTGGATTTCTCTCCCTTGTCGGCGGATTTGTCTCCCTTCTTTTCTGTTCTGATGTCTGGCTTCTCGTCCTGAGACATAAGAAATGATTGATTTTAGTCGGGCTCTCTGAAAACAGGGCTTAATGCATGTTGTAAACTGTCCTCGCAGATTAGCCAGTGCAGTCTGCACATGCTAATCTGGGATGACACTTTACGCCTTATCTGAATTTGTGCTTAAAAGAGATCTCCTTTAAACAAAAATACAATAAAAGCGGTAAGTGTTGTTTCAGATTAGCCTGTGTGAACTGCACAGGCTAATCTGGGATGACACTTTATGCACATGCATTTAGCCCATTTAATCCCATTGTTTTAATTTAATCATCTATTAATTTTTTTTAGATAATAGCAGTAGTTAATATTACAATGAAGTGATTTTTTGGGGGGTTTATAACAAAATAATTAAAACATGTTGAATTTGAAGTTGAATGCTGGATTTTGATTTGATTATCCGCAAACATGACCTGTTTATCATACCACAATGAACCCTCTAAGTATGCAAACAAACTTGTGACTATTCATAAATGAACTATATTTTGATTTACAAATTGACATATCATACATATCCTTACTATGTGCAAGTCTTAATAATATAGCCATTCTATTGTCAACATATAAAATACATCTTTGTTTGGAGCAATTGGCAGCAATATGACAGCACAAACAGTAAACAAGAGCTGTCTCGATCGGAAGACATATGCCCCCGAAAAACGCTGGTTCGAAAGCTAAACGTAGATTTCGAAACCTAAACGCGGACCCTAAGTTCAAGGTCAAGATCAAAATATGTGTACTTATGGAAAGGCCTTGTCCATATACACATGCATACCAAATATGCAGGTTACATCTGAAGCAACATAGAAGTTTTGAGCATTTTTCGAGCGGAAACGCATTTTTTTTGATGATTCAAGGGCCATAACTCAGAAGTGCCTGGGTAAATTTGGCTGATTATCAAACTTAACCTAAATTTTATTGTCTCACACATATTTATGAAGTTTGGTGAAGATCTGATGCCGATGACAATTGCTTGAGTTATTGAGCGGAAACGAGAAAAAAACACTCAATTTTTCGATGTAACTCAGGAGTGTCTTGGTCAATTTGGCTGATTATCAAACTAGACCTAAATGTCATGAACTATGACATTTGCTCGAGTTATTGAGCGGAAACGAGATAAAAAGCAATTTTTCGGTGATTCAAGGGCTGTAACTCAGAAGTGTCTAAGTCAATTTGGCCGATTATCGAACTTGACCTAGATATTATTGCCTTACACATTTTCATGAAGTTTGGTGAAGATCCTAAGAAATTTGCTCAAGTTATTGAGTGGAAACGAGAAAAAACCATTTTTACGAAGATTCAAGGGCCGTAACTCAAGAGTGTCTGGGTCAATTTGGCTGATTATCTAACTTGACCTAGAGGTTATTGCCTTACACATTTTCATGAAGCTTGATGAAGATCTGATGACAATTGCTCGAGTTATTGAGCGGAAACGAGAAAAAAACAAACTTTACGATGATCCAAGGGCCGTACCTCAAGAGTGTCTGGGTCAATTTGGCCGATATCCAACTTGACCTAGATATTATTGCCTTACACATTTTCATGAAGTTTGGTGAAGATCGGATGACAATTGCTTGACTTATTGCGCCAACTAATCCAGACGGACTAAATGACTGACTGTTGGACGGTGCGATTTAAATATGCCCCCAGAACCTATGTCTTTCAACAAAGATGAATATAAAGCTGAAATGGGATTTGTACTGCAGCGTACACATGTCTAGTTTGACCTTTCAAGTGTTAAAAATACAGCTTATGTTACTATATAATTATATATATTGAAAAGCATTTTCCTGCATGTCATGAGTACATAAACTTTAAGTATGCCTAATCTATCCATAAACAATGTCAGTAAATTAATGTTAGCCTTCCAAAGCCAATCCTAATCAGGTAGCCCTGGCTTAGAGCATATGTTGTCGGCCCAGCCACCGGGAGGTCATGGGTTTGATCCCCACTGTCGGACCGTTCATAAGATCACCCCCAAAGACACTAAGTAGCAGATCAACCAAGGATACGGACTAAAGTAGCAGATCAACCAAGGATACGCACTAAAGTAGCAGATCAACCAAGGATACGGACTAAAGTAGCAGATCAACCAAGGATACCGACTAAAGTAGCAGATCAACCAAGGATACGCACTAAAGTAGCAGATCAACCAAGGATACGGACTAAAGTAGCAGATCAACCAAGGATAAGGACTAAAGTAGCAGATCAACCAAGGATACGGACTAAAGAGCTTTTGCAATAAGCCTTTGGCTTTCAATGCAATTAAGCCTACTTAATAGGTTTCAACTACTTAAAGAGGCCATCATGTAGCATTCCCAAGCCATTTTCACATACCACATCCATCTTTTCTTCTTCTTTCTTCTTTTCTGCCTCTTTTTTCTTCTGTTTGGCCGTGATGGACAAGATGGCGGTCTCTACTTTGTCCTTCTTGTTCTCCTTTTTCTCCTCCATGTTTGGAGGGTAGGCAAACATGGATGGCCTCGCGTTGGACTTCAGCTCCAACTTGGGCATCTATATAGACAGGCGTATATGGATTGTAGTAATGACAGAAATACAGAAGCTTGTCACAGCAATCACAAAAAAATCTCACGCCCTCTACACACACACGTCACATGTTTAATATGAAGCAAGCTAAAATATTAATGTTATATATAACAACTTGTTGAGGGGCATTACAACAGTAAATTTATACACTGCATCAACGGGCTTTATAAACATGAAACACAAGTGTGGACTAAAATTCAGTGGGATCAGTGTCTTCTTGTTTTGAAGGCTGGTTTATGTTTTTGTATTGCCAATGTTGCCCTGATAAATGCCATTGACATATTTATATACATATTTATTCATTTATTATGAAGTTATTATCACCCCTGTAAGCAGCCAGTATGTTCATGTCACTGAACAATATTATTCATGTCAATTAATAACAAAAGTGATAAAAGGGGCATAATCCAGTATATCAATACAGAGCTCCAAAGCATTAATTAACCCCCTTAAATGTTCAAGATTTAATGCATATGCGTAAATTGCTGTCAGATTTTTCAGAAACTTTCCGTCTAAACAGCATTTTTGGTAAGAAAGAACTTCCTTTAAACTAAAAATACCATTAAAGCGAAAGATATGTCCATGATAAGTCTGAGTGAACTGCACAGGCTAATCTGGGTTAACACTTTCTGCCCATGCATTAAACCCTGTTTTCTTAAAGTGTGCTTAATTTAAAAGATAGCGGACTGCACATGCTAATACTTTATGTACATTATGTTCGGTGAACACCATAACAAGAATTATTGTCCCTGATAAGACTTTACAGACAGCACAGGCCTATTTGGGACAACACTTTAATCACATTTATCCCATTTTCACCGCGACATTGACGGTATAACACGTTGTGGAATATACTTGCTTGTATTCAACACTGTGGAATATACCTGTCGCGTGCACTGACTACTTTTTAAATGACGTCATGCAATAAAATTAGGTCAATATTGTTTGGTTCATTGGTCGAATTTAAGGTCACCCATTAGAAGAAAATGTGCATATTTTGCAGAAAAACATATATATGACATATTCACCAAAAGAAATGTTGAAATAAAATATGAAATTACACGATTTTTGTTTTGTTATTTTTTTATTTATAACAAAGTCGACAAAACTTAAGCTTCAAAATTATACGACCTTCAACCTTTAAATCTAGTCATATGACATAATTTTCGCCATCCGTATAATAAATCAGCTGATTGATGGCGTCATAAAATGACATACTTATTGCGTCATTTTCCCCATTTTTTTGACGATTTATTATAAACGCGACTTATTTCACATGTTTTCTACATGTACTGTATGTCGACATATCTGAATTGTCAATTGATCACATTTTCCTTATTTCGTGTAATGTGCATTGTTTATAACCAAAGCATATACTTTTGACATTTAACTTAAATATTAAGAATGTACAACAAGCCATACACATATCGCACAGTTCATGAATAATCTGCTATGTTTGCTTTCCTATTTAATGCACGTTAGGCATAGAGCTGTGTAAAGTATAAGATGGTAAAAATAGCACCACACTGGAATTGGGAACGTTCCATTTTGTACACGGGTATTTTCTACTCATTTATCTGTTGTGTACTGGAATGTTTTCCATTCTTTGTGTATTTATATATTAAATTATTTTCTCGTACAATAAGGGCATTTACCATAGATAAATAAAACATTGTGCAAGTTTAAACATAATTATGTTTGTATGCAGAAATCTGCAAATGCAACCGAGTTTACCAAAGGCTATTATTAGATAAACTGCTCCGGTTCATGACGTAGCGTGTGACGAAGAAGAAAGTTTATCGCGTTCATAAACTCATTTGAATAAAGTGATAGAATGGCATAAGGGTCTTTATCTAACTATGCTAAAATAATTATTAAAGACCCTAGATGCAAAATCGTCAATTATTGAGTTAAATGGATTATTAGATGGATTTTAAAGGATAATTAAAGGTAAGATACTAGTTCTTACGTGTTTTGATTTTTGTTTGTACTTTTGTCGTTCCCTGTTCTCGGGGAAATGATTTTAACATGGGCGCCATTGATGCATCGGATCACACACGGCATACCCATAACATTATATAAAAAACACGTTCTGCGCGTCCTTAAATTCGTCGTCCGAAATCGGAAAACGTACTGCCCTGTATATTTTGTCAAATAAAGTGTCAGTCACTGCAATTGTCTGTTTACTCGTCAAAATTGTCAAGGTCTTCGATAGCTAAAGAAACTTCAGCAGACAGTTTATTTAGTATTGACAGACCTGTACAAAGTCGCGCCAGTCAAAAATCATAAAAAGGGACATTTAAAGTTATGGTAGCCAGAACTAGGTCGTCGATGGTGTACATGTATGTTGACATCGACAGCATTTTGTCAGGAGCAATCGCCGCCATATTGGATTTTGATCATTTTCTTTCGAAAATAAAATTAATTACAGTAAAGTAAAATCTTCTTTTCGCGGGCGTAATGTGTTAAAATTCGCATACTGCATAAAATTGAATGTAGGCATATGGTGATATTTTTTACGTGTTTTACAGTTTGTGTGTGAATTTTTTAAAGACGATTTTGCGTACCAGAACAAATAGACTACATGTATATCACTACGCATGGTTACATTTTTTAGATTTTAAGCGCTTTTATGACTGAATTAAAATTATTGTTAAGGTTATTAGATCTATTTATGTTAAATGTTACGTTGAAAAAATCAAATGGGATAAATAGAATACTAGGATTAGCGTTGAATACAGAGAAGTTTATGTTGCTCGGCTCGAACACCGAAAGCGCTCGCCAAGGCTCGCGCTTCCGGCGTTCTAAGCTAACCTAGTATTCTCTATATATTTAGCCCTGTGTTCCCAGAGAGGGGCTTAAATGCCGTTACCTTAAGGTCCGAGTTGAGCCCAATGGTGCAGGTGGGGGTGAAGGCGAGGCACAGGAAGTGGGTCAGCGGGTACCAGAACCAGAACTGGGAGAACACCAGTATGCCCACAATGGCCTCCAGGTTGCTGTGACCTGTGCGTGACTGCAGGGATATTGTCATGTTACGGCCTCCTGAAATACATAGGAGAAGAAGACTGTAGGAAACATGTGAGCCTGGCTCTGGGTTTAATGGGTTTTCAGGGATTAATGCCTGTGTGTAAAGTGTTGTCCCTGATTAGCCTTACTGTTTGCACAGGCTAATCTGGGACGACATGTTCCACTTTAATGGAATTGTATTGTTCACAGTAAGTTTCTTTTCAAAAAATATCCTGTTTAAGCAGAAAGTGTTGTCCCTTATGAGCCACAGGCTAATATGTGACAAAATTTAAGCAAATACAATAAGCCCCGTTTTCCCAGGGCACTGCACTAATATAAAGAGAGCAAAGCTTACCTATAGCCACCTTGAGCCCTTCAGTGACACAATTCTTAGGGAATATTTTTTTTTAAGTCAGAAATTGAAACTTAGTAATTTCAACTAATAACCAACTTAGTTTGAAATATTCTACGACACATTCTGGAATTGACAATACAATAAATGTCATGTGAAAAAAACATGTTCAGTAGAGGACATACCCGTAACCGCTACGGTGTAATGCACATAAGAATGCCAATATTGTTATCACCAAATTATGATCAGTGTTGATCATTAAGGTAAATACCACAGCTCTAGCATACCAGATGGCCATAAAACATTCAGTTATTTCTTGGATTCATCATTCAATAAGTCATGAAGATAGGAGGTGTGGCGCCGATTGACTTATTCTGATAATACGCGATCAATCATCCACTCATTAACTGCACAACTGATAGGAATGCGAATATGGTAAAGTCAATGACATGCAGTGACCCAAACTCTAAAGGAAATTATTTTAGTTTCCAGAAAAGTTAAAACATTCCTACCATCAAATCTTCTATTTTTATTTAAGAGCAGGCCTGTTTAAGTGTTTTTGTTTTTATTTATTCTTGTTATTTTTTATATTTCTCCCTTTAGAATATTCTTTGCTCTTTTTGAGCCCACAGATTTTGCTCAATAATTTAAGTTCAATGTAAAACTAGAGCGCAAAAGACCCTAGTGCGCTAACCTGAGACCCTAAGAAACATAATTGAACTGATAAGCTTTGGCGATGCTTGTTTTAAAAATTTGAACCATGACCAAGCTTTTTTGCCCCTAATAACAAATTTAAAGAGGTCACAATAATTATTTATAGCCATACAGGGAAAACTTCCACAAATACTGGTAATTTTTTTCAGAAGACTGGAGTCATTTTCGAAATCTGCCAAGATGTCATTAGACTGAACAGAAATTTAATGTTCTGAGCAAGTTTCATGAAGATTGGACAAAAAATAACTTCTAGAGTATTCACAAGCAGTTTAAACCCAACATTACCAAGCTTGAAATTCTGCATGGGGACAAATGTTCTGACCAAGTTTCATAAAAATTCGGCAATAAATGTGGCCTCTAGAGTGTACACTAGGTAAATGTTAACAACGCAAAACCAACCCTGCATTACAGACAAAAGCTGATTAAAAAATCTCACAAAGAGCATGTTTAACTCGGTTGATAAAAAAATATGTTCTACAAAACATTTGCAAAATTTGCAATTGTTTCAGATCTGAAATTACTCCTATTGGATTTATCATGAGGCCTACCCAGACCTATCTCAGACAAAGACCTTCATGAACGTCAATGAAATACAAATAACACCCTTCAAACAATGAATAATGTCCTATCTGAATCGACCAATGCCCATCACAGTGGTTGCTGTTAACAGTAAGGGCAGTAACTGTTGTGGTGAGAAAGGGAAGTAATCTCTGCTGGCAGGATTTAGATGTAAACAGCTGTCAATTAAAGGCCTTGACTTCCGATATGTTGGACAACAGCAGAGTTCTTGTAAAGTATTATGACCAATTATGCTTCTGTCAGCAATAAAAAGTATATAAAACATACACCCTTGAGAATAGATTTTTTGTTTTGTCAAGAAATGATCAAATATAAACAGGTTCATTTTAATGATTTCGTATGAAAGTGCCAAAAAGTCAAAGTACAATAAAATTTGATAATAAACAACAACTGACTTATTATGTGTTACTTTTGTTTCCATTTTTATGCCGACTAATATAATCCCAAAATACCAGCACCATAAGAATAACAATATCTTGGAAATAGAATTTAATTTAGAAAATCTAAAAATGTGGTCCATATTAAATTCACTAGATAAAACGCAGCAGCTAAGGCCTAATTGCTTTTCTTATAGAACACAGGGAATGTTTTTGAAATGGCTTTGTATATTTAGGTGACTTAACAATAAGAGGCATTTATTTTAAATTGCAGGAAACATATTTCAGCCATACACCATGTTATATTTTCTGGGGAATTTTCATTACATTAACAAACATAAATAGATACTAAGGAATAAAGTTGTAGCACGTGTTTCATTGTGTAACCTTTGAATTAGCAAGATTTTGAAAGAAGAAATGACAATCACATTTTTATCCAAATGCAGTAGAGTAAACAGTTCTAATTGTTTTGAAAGGTTTGCTTTTTTCTTTAAAAGTTACATGTACATCTAATTGACAATAAATTGTATTGAATTTATAAAGTTGATGTTTGGTAAGCGAGTTGTACTCTTTTTCATGGGGATTATTTTAAATATTCAGAAATCCAATTGGTTGAGAAAACCCCCATTTATTCCACCATTACTGTCGCACTTTTTAAATAATAACAAGACCAGATGCTAGATGCATGAGATTTTAAATACTATAGGTTATGGTTTAACTTGAACAATACAACATATGACAAAGTTATTTGAATATCACATTTCAAATAACATGCTTGTTTTTATTCTTTGTACAAGAATGTTTTGTTTTGCCAACTTGATTGAACATTTTGCACCTAAATAAAGCTTACAAAAAGGCCAAGTAGCAGAATAAATAAACACAAATACCATATACATTAGAACATTAGCTTAAAATGATAACCTAAACATAATAAAACATTGTTATTCTATGAATATTTGTATTCCCATTCCACCATAATCATATTCTATTTTTTTATATATATTGCAGATTGAGAAATGCAAAATCAATACAAATTCAATCAAACATCAAATTAATAGTTTTTTAATTAAATTAACCCTTGACCACTATGCATTTTCACGCATTTGTAGTCCTTTAGAAAGTTAAACTCTATTTAAGTCCTTTCTGACTAGAATCAAGTTTTCAAGGCTTCTTATCCAACCCTCAGATACTGATGAGCAGTAAAACAGCATAACACCTGAACAGACTGTGAGTTACTCGCAGGCTGTTCTGGTTTTATGCTGTTTGCAAATAGCCATTTTCACTTTGCTTTTGAGTGGGAAAGGGTTAAATAAGACACCAATAGTAGTCTGTTGGGCCATGGTTACCAAATGTTTGCAAGGACCACTTACATCTTGAAAGTACCAAGACCGTCAGTCTTGTTACTTTATGGTATGGCAACAATCAGGTCAAAATCATTAATGGAGAAAAATGATGCAGCTAATTAACTTAAATACAATACTTTTTATCTGTTTATTTCTTTATATGTAACTATTACTTTTTGGTCTCAGTTTCCAAAGGACCAGTAAATGGTCTTTCGATCTTCAAACTCTTAAAATTTAGAGGCCAAAAATGAATAAGATCACAACCTTCTTAATGTCTTCGCAAACTAAAGGGTGCGACTCTGGTAGCAAAACTGCTGCCATCGAAATGTAGTCTCTAAAAGTATGTTTATAACCACAGCAGAAACCGAAAACAAAACAAACCCAACTCAGCAGACGCAAAAAGTGCTTTTTTTGTAACAATCTCACAACCTCACGCTAGAGGGGGGTGTGGGTTACCTGCATACAGAATGCTTTGTGCAAGAATTACAAATGTGAAACAAATAAACACATGCAAAAAGTGCCTATTTTGTAACAACATCACGCTAAGGGGGGGGGGGGGGGTGTGTTACCTGCATCCAGAATGCCTTGTGCAAGGATGGCCCCAAACTTGGCTATGATGTCATCATGCTTGTCACTGATGATCTTGCTGTACATCTGGCGGAAATGACTCGACTGAAACATGGACCAATCATCTATTCTGATATGGCAAAATAAGACATGTAAAACATATAACTTGTTACAGCTCATACAAATATTGAATTTTAGTACAACTTTTTTTTATACAATCAGTTTTGGTTAACCTTTTCTTAAAAAGGATTAATATCAAGAACCATTTACTGAATCCAATTAGACATACAAGTTAACAAGACTATTGCCAAGCAATATTATGTCCCCTACCGGCTCCACCATTGTCATAATTTTTTAATTTTCTTTATTTGTTGCCAAAACAACCAGAATTTTTGACGTAGGAACAAAATGAAATGATGTGCATAATGTTCATATTGCCATCTATCCATGTTTCAAGGTTTTTGAAAAAATATGAAGAACTTTAAAAGCAGGATCCAGAAAAGTGTGACAGACAGACAGACCCACAGACAGACTCACAAACAGACGCACAGAGCACAAACCATAAGTCCCCTCCGATGAAACCAGTAGGGTACAATAAACATTGAAATGTACCAATATTTTGGATAAATATTTAGGATATGGTAATTATTGAATACATTGATGGCAGTTGAAAGTCTCCCCTTGTTGTCCCAAATATATTCAACAACACTGCAAGTTTAACTGAGGTTTAATTGCTGTAATTATCTGAACAATTTTCAATGCCTGAACAGTAGTTTAATTGAATGTCTTTGCATTTTATTTTTTTATAATGTGTTTAGAAACTGTTTGCAAATTAGTTGCTAATCCCTAGTTACTTGCTGACTTGAAGAATATGTTCTAATAACAAGAGATGTGTTTGTCAGAAACACCACACCCCCTTTGATGCTGCTTTGAAATAAAATTTCAATATATCATTTGGCAGGTTTAAAAATTATCTCCCTTTTAAAGTTTATTACTTCCCTTGAATTGTATTTTTTGACTTTTGACCTTGAAGGATGACCTTGACCTTTCACCACTCAAAATGTGCAGCTCCATTAGATACACATGCATGCCAAATATCAAGTTGCTATCTTTAATATTGCAAAAGTTATGGCCAATGTTAAAGTTTTCGGACAGACTGACGGATGGAGGGACGGACGGACAGTTCAAATGCTTTATGCCACCCTACCGGGGGCATAAAAATATGTACTGCAAAATTTCTTCATACTTTCAGGGCAACAGATAAGGATCGTTTTATCGTTTTTACGATTAATAGTGTACATAAAACGAATTGAAATACAAAATCGATCGTACATTTAACGATTACAAAATTGGAAAACGAATTGCAATCGATTCTTTGTCGTTTTATTTTACCGATACCCTCCATACTGTGTTTGATTTGAATTAGTATATTGTAACTTTCAGTACGGTCGTAATATTAGTGAAAAGTTTATATGAACACAGGTTCAGGACGGTGTCTACATAAAAATTTTCTTCCGTCAAAAAAATACGCGAAAATGTCGGCATCTTGTTCTAAATGCGGACGTGCTAAGAAAATCTCATTAGCGGCGTGCGAGCCTAATATGTTACAATTTGTAACGCGAAACAATTCGTTGGGTAAAAAGGTTGTAAAGAGTGTTTTAAAGCTAAAAATGTGTGGTCTGAGACAGAAACACAGGACTGGTATAAAACAGACTCATTATCATATATGCTTGGTCAATAGACAATTAAATGAATTTATTAATATAAGCAAGCAAACATTGACAATATGAATGCATAATGACTTTAGTTAATTTATTGCAATAAGAATTGCTGCAAATTGTCACCGCCGAATATAAAAGAGCTCATCTCACCCAGAAATAAAGGTAAGTTTTTATTAATTGGATTTATTTTGACGAATTGATTTGAGGGGAAAAACTAATTGTTTCAAAAAGCTTGCAGTGAAAACTAATTCACATGAAATCTTATCTGTTGCCCTGTACTTTCTGGAATTTACTTGGCAAACTGAAAAAAAATCTGCATATACAATAATACTCAGAGTGGGACTGTAATCAAAGTCTGCATCACAATTTATTATGTGAAAAATGTTAGAATCTGGAAAACTCAAGGAGCACCAGAAAAGTCTATGAAATCTGGGACATTAAAATTGCTTTGACAAAAACGTCATCGCAATCTGCAGCCAAATGGAGCATTATGCACAGTGTTATATATAGTTGCCAATGACGTCGTATTCTTGGAGTGTTCTAACATAGTTCATGAATATTTCATATCAATAATCCAGACAAAAGCCAGTAAAGAAATCTCTAAAGAATCTCCATCTTAAAATATCATATTGTTTTTTTGATAATAAACAAATTCTACTGAAAAGATTTATATGAAAAGCTGCAAGCTTCTTTCTCTTTGGGATGAGGATGAGCAACATATGCTTTCTTTCTTTTCAAAAACAATGAACTTTGATACTTTAAAGACATAATTATGCACTTTTTTACTCAGAAGTTTGGATAAGTTGAAAATTACAATAATTTCTGACTTTACCCCTTATTTTACAGACAACTACAAATGTTTCACAGCCACAGATGCCCTATTAATGCATGCTATATTAAGGACACAGACAAAGCCACTCTATATTCTACAGCACACAAAAGGCTTTCACCACTTTCACAACTATTTTCACGCATTTAAAGTCCCTTAGAAAGTTATATTTAATGCAAGACCGTTATTACTAGATTCAAGTTTTAAAGGTTTCATTTCCAACCCTTAGATACTTATGAGCAGAAACAGCATAAAACCTGCACAGACTGCGAGTTACTTGCAGGCTGTTCTGGTTTTATGCTGGTTGCAAAAGCAATTTTCACTTTGCTTCTGATGGGGGAAAGGGTAAAGTAAAAATTCCTTCCTTAATGATCCTCTTCACATTCAGCTTGGAAGGTTTGAGCAAAGCCTACCAAGCTGTTAAAGAGTTGTCAGCATCAACTTCATAAGTGTTGGTGCATTTTAAAAGATGAAAATAATCATAAGTTGAGTTTTTTCACAAATTGCACAAAAAGTAACCTCTAATTTTTTGTTAAATATAAAAGTTCAATTGAATTATTTTTTTCCGCTCATTATATGTAAATACTATTTCCCAGGCAATAATGATAGGCATGATGTACATTTAAACCTCTGAGTAAATACTTTTGAAAAGTCTATTTTCAGATTAAACAAGAGATGTGTTTGTCAGAGCACAATGCCCGCTAATGCGCTGCTTTGATTTTTTTTTGGACCTTTGACCTTGAAGGATGACCTTGACCTTTCACCACTCAAAATGCGCAGCTCCATGAGAGACACATGCATGCCAAATATCAAGTTGCTACGTTCAATTTTGCAAGTTATGAAGAAGGTTTAAGTTCTGGTTAAAGTTTTTGAATTTTTTTAACCTTTGACCTTGAAGAATGATCTTGACCTTGACCTTTCACCACTCAAAATGTGCAGCTCTATGAGGTACACATGCATGCCAAATATGAAGTTGCTACGTTCAATATTGCAAAAGTTATGAAGAAGGTTAAAGTTTTTGAATATTTTTTTTACCTTTGACCTTGAAGGATGGCCATGACCTTGACCTTTCACCACTCAAAATGTGCAGCTCCATAAGATACACATGTATACATGTCAGACGTCCCGATCTCTGCGGGACAGTCCCGCTTTTGGGCCCTTTGTCTTGGCGTCCCGATATGAGACGATTTGTCCCGACATTCGTAAAAAACGATGTAAGGTCTATGTTCCCAATAAAATTCGCTATTCTAGCTCTGTTTCGCTAACACTTACCACCGCTAATCCCTGTATTGCCCCCAATTAACAATCCGATTATACTTCTTGTGTGTACCAGTGTTGTTTATGACACCTTATCAGCGATTTATAGGCTATTTATTGATTTTATCAGGCATTCACACCATGGTGGTCTTCAAGATAGTGGTCGCTTATTGCTATCGATAGTTGTATTATAATGAAATAAATGTTGAAAATGTGTTTGTTTTTGTCTTTGTTTGAAAAGGTTTACAAAACAATTGTTTTATAAAATTAACTCTACGCCATTAATGAGTCATTTACATTCAATGTTTAGTTCCAAAATAGAGGAATAATTCCGTGTCAAGCTGATGTACTAAATTGATTGTGAACACTTCAAAATTACAGGTACGATCAAGATCACCGATTTACTACTACATAAACAGGGTGTTAGATCATGTGACTTTGTGGCGTTCCCCCTTTTAACTTTAATATATGTATACAGGATGGTAAGTGGTGCTTTATTTTAAATAACTTTTTTTAACAATTTATCTTAAGAATTTCAACTAGTGCATAAAAGACAGGTTTCTATGCTGATTATGGCAACGTGATATACATCAGAATTACTTTATTTAATACGCCTGTGTTCTTTTGTTAAAACATTCCATTTATACTGCATTCATTGTACATGATTATGCTTACGGCGACATGAAATTTTGTCACCGATTTCAGACGTATTAAAGGATTTATTCCTATACCTTAAGATATCAGCACAAACTGCAAGAAAAACAGTCTTTTATGATGACTAAAGATTTGTTTTAATGCACTTCAATAACTCAAGATATTTGCATAAATAAAGTTCATAACAGTGTGATTACATTCTGTCCAGCCCGTGTGTAAATCCCTGAAAACCCTGTTGATTCTGCACTCTGATAAATATGACCTATGAATGTTAGCTTGAATGTTGCATGTTGAAAATGGTAGAAGCTGTTCTGTTAGACAAGTTTGTATTAATAATGAGCATATGAACAGAATAAGTCCATGGTAAATCCTACTTTGTTGTGAAGGGTGTAATCAAAACGTGCAACAATCATACAAAGTGCCTTCTTCACAGCTGAATGCATGTTTTCATGGTGTGAACCTTGAGCTCAGGGATTCTATTGCATCCCAAGATTGATCAAGCAAAACTAAACTGCAAATAGCTTCTGACATCTGTTCTGATTGCGTCTCTGGAAATCACACATTATTCCAATCCTTGCCTGAATTTTTTGGCTTAAATTCAATAAAATATAAAACAATACAGAATGAGACTTTCTCTTGGAAAAGGATTCAATCTATAATATTTCATTAATATTAGCATGCATTTCAGCTTACGCAAGCTACAATTCAAAATGCATGTTAACTCAAAATGGAAAACATGATATTTGGAATTTCTAAAGTGTTACAATGGTTTTATCTTTGCTAAATAAGGAAACTCTCATGGTGGCCAAGTTTTTCAATGGACTGGAACCAAATATCACTTAAGAGGTAATGTTCACATGCTTTTACTTTAGTTTCAGCATGTAACCTGGTTTTGTACCCCCACATGACCAGGTTTCAAACTCGCCACAGATACCCTTGGGACACATGTTCTGACCAAGTTTCATACAAGCTAGAATATATAAATGTCACCCCTAGAGTGTTCACAAGTAATTTTATTCATTTGATTTTTGTACCTTGTTTTTGACCTACACAACCAAGTTCTATTCTTAATCAAGACACCATTGGAAAAATATTCTGAGCATGATTCATGATAGGGAAATAAATTTGACCTCTGAAAAATGTACAAGCATTTTTTAAAATATGACCTGGTGAAATAGATTTTGACCTCATGAGACCCAGTGTCCAATTGAATCGAGACATCATTTTGGACAATCACAGAGTTGTGCAAGTTTCATACAGAAGGGGCAATATAAGTCCCATCTAGAGCATTCAAAAGGTTTCACTATAGCCATATATGGAAAACTGCCCTGCTCCCATGGCTGCCATGTGTTTAAATGGACTGAGACCATATTCAAACTTAGCCAAGATATCATTTGAACACATATTCTGAGCAAGTCTAATGATGATTGGGAGACACATGTGTCTTCTTGAGTGTGTTCACAAGTTTCTATATATATATAAACAAGACTATTGCCAAGCAATATAGTCTCCTACCGGCTCCAACATTGTCAGAAATTCCACCATTGTCAGAATTTTTGCCATAGCAACCAGAATTTTTAATGTAGGAACAAAATGAAATCACGTGCATAATGTCCATATTGCCATCTATCCATGCTTCAAGCTTCATGAAAAAATATTAAGAACTTTTAAAGTTATCGCAGGATCCAGAAAACCACCATTTTCAGCAGTAATTCTAGTCTATTTGTTGCCATAGCAACCAGAATTTTGTACGTAGGAACAAATTGAAATGACGTGCATAATGTCCATATTGCCATCTATCCATGTTTCAAGTTTCATGAAAAAATATT
This sequence comes from Dreissena polymorpha, assembly GCF_020536995.1. Lineage (NCBI taxonomy): Eukaryota > Metazoa > Mollusca > Bivalvia > Myida > Dreissenidae > Dreissena > Dreissena polymorpha. The sequence goes on along the minus strand of NC_068360.1, from coordinate 59,817,940 downwards.
AAAAACTTTTTAAGTTATCACAGGATCCAGAAAACCACCATTTTCAGCAGTAATTCTAGTCTTTTTGTTGCCATAGCAACCAGAATTTTTTACGTAGGAACAAAATGAAATGACGTGCATAATGTCCATATTGCCATCTATCCATGTTTCAAGTTTCATGAAAAAATATTTAGAACTTTTTAAGTTATCGCAGGATCCAGATAAGTGTGACTTACTGACTGACTGACAGACTGATAGACAGAGCGCAAACCATAAGTCACCTCTGATGAAACATTAAATATACATATAAATATACATTAAATCCTGTTTTCCAAGAGCATTGTCATAGTTACACACCTTGGGACATGTGACATCGTTCTGCTGGACAAGGATCATGGCTGAGGCTATCAGCGCCCCCTGGCGGACGTAGTTCACAGGGTCATTGGTCATGGGTTCGATAAGACTGATTGCCTCCTGTGTGAAAAAAACCCAAATTGTTAGCCCTTTACCACTCAGATACTCACTTTGATATGTCTGTAGTCCATTAAAAAATCAAATTGTTAGCCCTTTACCACTCAGATACGCACTTTGATATGTCTGTAGTCCATTAAAAAATCAAATTGTTAGCCCTTTACCACTCAGATACGCACTTTGATATGTCTGTAGTCCATTAAAAAATCAAATTAAATTGAAGACCTTTCTTACTAGATTCAAGTTTTAAAGGCTTCATATCAAACCCTTATATACAGATGAGCAGCAAACAGCATAAAACCTGAACAGCCTGGGAGTAACTCACAGGCTGTTCTGGTTTTACGCTGGCTGCATATAGCCATTTTTACTTTGCTCCTGAGTGGGAAAGGGTTTTTAAAGGCAGTATCAGGAATTGAGTGGGACATTCATGTATCTGATTAACAGTTTTAGCTGAGATACGGAAGTTTCAGGCTCAAACCTCAAAGTATGCCAGACTTTTACAGAATTGCATTCATTGATATGTGTCTTGTTCTGAGAAAACTGGGCTTAATACATGTGCGTAAAGTGTCGTCCCAGATTAGCCTGTGCAGTCCGCACAGGCTAACCAGAGACGACACTTTCCGCTTTAATGGTATTTTTAGTTTCAAGGAAGTCCCTCCTTACTGAAAATCATGTTTAGGCGGAAAGTGTCTTTCCTGATTAGCCTGTGTTGACTGCACACGCTAATCTGGGACGACACTTTACGCACATGAATTAAGCCCAGTTTTCTCAGAACAAGACACATATTATTAGTTATACCAGCTTGCCTGATTTTTCACATAATAGCCTCATTCTAGGTAAATCAGGGATGACACTCTCTGCCTTAACTGGTTTTTCGTTAAGATTAAGAGAATTCTTTTGAAGGAAAATCCATAAAGCAGAAAGTGTCAGCCTCATTGGCCTGTTTTGACTGCACAGACTAATCTGGGACAACACTTAATGCAAATGAATATAGCCCAGTTTTCCCTGAACGAGTTCATATGAATTCAAGTATGCAAGGAATCCTTTGACAGAGGTTACTTTAAATAAGACTTTTTCAAATCCTTCCAATATATATGACAAACAACCTTGATATCTGAGACAGGGCCTCAGGTGTGATGTTAACTTGTAAACAGCCATAAAAAATGGTATCATACATCATCAAAGCTATTTCCTGGCAGATACATAGTGAGAAATCTGTCAGACAGAAAATTAACACTTGCCCAAATTCAAAAGTCCCTGGCAATTTAAGGCACTGAAGCATAACATTAGCCTCGTTTAAAGAAAACCTGGGCTTAATGCATGAGTGTGAGGTGTAGTCCCAGATTAGCGTGTGCAGTCAACACAGGCTAATCTAAGACAACTCTTTCCGCCTTTACAGGATTTTCACTCAGAAGAGAATCCTTTTAACGAAAATCACCATAAAAGCTGAAAGTGTTATCCCCGATTAGCCTGTTATAACTGCACAGGCTAATTTGGGACAACACTTTAAGCACATGCATCAAGCCAAGTTTTCCCAGAACACCGAACAATAGGACATGTCCAACAACACTAAGACATGTCTTGCAACACTAGGACATGTCTGGAAACACTAGGACATGTCCGGCAACACAGACACGTATGTTATCTTACCTCATACAAAATGGTGGTTTTCTTTGGTTTATCAAGATCACGTGCTGGCAATGTATATTTCCATTTAAGGTAAATATATTCTTAAATATCCAGTCAGTAAAGTCATTCTTCCAAAATTAACATAAGATGATGTTACACAAATGTGCAAGACATTAGTTTAACTAAATTAAGTGATAGAATTTCCTTAATGACTGCATGGGTTCTCAGTGATACAAATTAGTTTCACCACTTTTTGCTGATGCAAACACGGTGATGAAGAGTCAGTTCAAATTATGATTGATTATTATTAGAACTTGAGCGGAATATTCTTATATTGAAAACAAAAGAAATTCTAATGATAACAGAATTCGTAACTGTCTGTGACATAATCTCAATATTTATGTGATTCTCAAGAGACTAATATGACCACTTAATAACTCGTTAAGACAGTAAGCCCATTTGACTGTACTTCCAACATTAATGATAAAAACTTAATTATATAGAAATCTCTCTGTGACATAATCTCAATATTTATAACATTTTTCAGATTCCAATATGACTAACCTACTCATGAAGTCATTAGGACCAATACACTGTACCTTGAGTCCGGTGCCTGCACAGGCAATCCCCAGCGCCATAGCAGCTCCAAACCTCACATGGGGGTTGTAGCTCTCAGACAGAAGGGAGACAACACTGGGGCACTGCTCGGGAGTCCTGGAAGTACAATATAAGTGATCATAGCCTCTGCTGTTGTTGTTTATTTTTTTAATGAGATTTTTCATGTTTTAACACTTTTTCAGTCATATGGACCGTGTTCTGGGATAATGGGGTTTAATGCATGTGCGTAAAGTGTCCGCACAGTCTTATCAGGGATGACACTTTCTGCTCACATGGATTTTTGTTCTGAATAGATTTCCTTTATATAACATATTCCATTAAAGCCGAAAATGGCGTCCCTGGTTAGCCTTACCAGAACAAGGCTCATATACTTGTGGTCAGTTTACCTTCTCACGTTCTCTCTGGGACGGAGTGGTTAACCTGAACTGAGTGCACAAACTTAATTGTGCTATGAAAAGACAACTGCATTATTTGAATCCCAAGTAGGGGGCAACAAATGAATTAAGATTATGATTATTTATCATTAAGTTGATGTGGCTATCTTATGTTTAATTTCCATGTGTGCCCATCATGAAACATTTGATTATGTTGCATGTAATAGTCTATGTTTAATTCAAACACTATACACAATTCTCATACAAGTTCAAGGTTAAGGTTAAAGCTTGATGAAATGGGTGTAAAGAGTATTTTTAAAAGCTTTAACTGTGATAGTATCAAAGAGCGCCACATGATACTTTCAAAATGATGTAACCTGTCCCATTCGTATTGTTTGAATAAATCCAGGTCAAAAAAGGTCAACGTTGGATATATTGGACGCACTGGGAATGATCAAAAGCAACAATTGTGTCACTTATTAAATTTTGTGTCAATGGTGTTACATGGCCAGTTTTAACCTCAGAGACATGATTTGAACAAACTTTGTGGAGGGGCACAATATATTTTTACATACCACATACTCAACTTTTGACCTTCATGGATTTAGAGAAAAGTATTATTAAGTTTTTTTGCTATAAAAGCTTTGAATTTATGAACCACTGGGTGTGGCCAGTTTTAACAGTAACCAATGGTATTCTGCGACAACTCTTGATGCCTAGACTGTAGGCCATCATCACCAAATAGCGCTATCCTAAGTTCAGGGAGACCAATTGTTGAAGACTTGAAATGGTGATCTTGTTGTTGACCCAATATTACCTTGAGTCAAACATGACCTTGATATTGTTGAGATAAACTTTCTGACCAAGACTGAGTCATAATTTGACCTTTAGAGTGGTAACAAGATTTTCCAAAGGTTTGGGCAGGTGACTTAGTTTTTGGATGCACCTTACCCAGATTAAAACTAGGCCTTGATGTTAACAAGATAAACATTCGGACCAAGTTTCATCAAGATTTGAAAAAAAGTGGCATATAGAGTGGTAAGGAACTTAAAGGTGTAGACACACAATGGGAACACCGCATGCCAAATGACACTACGCGGGACATACTGTGACCACATTGAGCACTTTTGAGCACAAAGTGAGCTAACAAACAATTTAATAAAAGCGGACACTATGGCCCCTGATATTGCGTACTGCATACAGGCCACTCTGGGACCATAGTATTACTTTTGCATTAGGTCCGGTTTTCCCAGAGGGCCAATCAAATTAAACATAAAACATAAATCCTTGGCATTGGCCAGCTAGGAAAGGTACTAGATACCACAGCACAAGCCTGAGTATAAATCTGAACATGTTACATATGCACCCAGCTTAACTCCAGACCAGCCTGAGTATTTGCTCAGTCTGCTCAGGAGCTGCCCTTTCTGCTCATAATGCACACAAGGTTTTATGATCTGTTTAATAAACAGGACAGCTACAGACCAGACTGCCCAATTGTGCGATTTGTCTTTAGCTACACTGGTCACATATAGCATAAGACCCATTTTCACATTATATGGCTTATATTTTATTTGTATACTGTGTTAATTCCACAGATTGCCCGGATCTGTCTCACATCCTACAGATAAGGATACAAAGATTTATATCAAACAGTACAGCCTGCCAGACAGCCCTTGCAAATACTTCAATTGTATGACTGCAACATTGGAATATAACGCTTCACTAATACAATCAATTGAGCAATATGGCAGATTTTCTTTCTTGCAAATTATTATAGTTTATGCAAACATGTATGAATTTAAATGAAAAGAAATACAGTCATAGTAAAATCAGCATTGGGTGTTGTTCTTTTAAGGCACTCAAAGCAGCACTGCTTAAACCAATATGTACATACATATGGACAATGACAAAACTTTATTAATGCCTCCAACATTGTACAATCATGCCTAGCACCATTTAAAGGTAGTTCATTTTACTATAACGTGATAAGTCCTGAGTAAAACAAGAGCTTGTCACAGTAGTGCCAAATCCCCGCCGAAATGTGTTTGCTTGTATGACAACATTTGTTTTAGAGAGTAGAATAATATATATGTAAAACATGGCACCTGTGCCATCTATTTATTACTCATGGATCAATTAGTTATATAGTGTTGAAGTTATGCTGTAGAGAATAAAATATATGGAAATGAAAGAAAGGGAGGTAATTAAAAAAGAAAACTATAAACAGTTACTGTTCTTGATCACTGTATTTTTCCTTAAACTCATCTATTCATTTTGCAGTGAATACTTCAGTGTTCAAATTAAATATTATTGTAAAATTAGATAAAAGGAGAAAAATAAAATTGAAAACTGGGGATAATAATCAGTAAGCACAGTAGATGTTTCGACAAAAGGTGCACAAGGCTATTTAACCCGTGTTTTGTGAAAATGAGTCCTATGCCATATATGGCCAGAGTAGCAACTGACCAGCCTGTCCACTTGTAACACCACAAAACCTAAGTGACTTCATAGTGGAAAGTGTCATTTCTGACCAGAAGGCACGCTACCTTGGTCTGGTCTGGAGCAATGCTTGCCGCATAAGGCATAATACCCATTTTTGCATAATGCTGCCCATTATACAAGTACACTATGTTGTCGGCCTAGCTAAGCGCTATTTGTGTATGTTAGTTCGAGCAAAAAACAATCAAATTCATAGAAGTTTCTAATGTTAAATTGATCAATAAGGTTTATCTGCAGGAATACAAAATATCCTACACAAATAATATAATGTCTAATCCAAAATTTAAGGGGCATCTGAAAAAACTTTCAACAAATAAACTAAACATTGGAGAGAAAATGAAAGATTGGATGTTATGTGCACGTGTTCAGAATAGGTTAGATTCAACTGTATAATTAATTTTAAAACAGCTAAGGCTACAGTCTAGTTTTTATATAAGTACTAACTCAAACTACTCGACAATAATAACAGAAAGTGTTTAATATTAAGTCAATACTTATTTATACCCTTTGAAAATTATCCAAAATTGAAATTTCTAATATATTGTTTTAAAATAGATCATTAATGTATAATTCAAATACAGATCTCAAGAAGTGATATTGTTAGAACCAGGAGATCAGTGAGCAGGGCTTTTTTTTTATTTACTGTTAAGCGGCCATGCCTCCACCCCATTTTGTGCAAAAAAAATGAGTTGCAAGTTCCCAAAATTGTGAAAAACAGCCATTCTCACAGATTGTAACAAGATATGTGTTTGTCAGAAACACTATGTCCTCTTCTGCGCCACTTTGAAGCTATATATTTGACCTTTGACCTTGAAGGATGACCTTGACCTTAACCTTTCACCACTCAAAATGTGCAACTCCATGAGATACACATGCATGCAAAATATGAAGTTACAATCTTCAATATTGCAAAAGATATAGCAAAATGGTAATGTTTGGGCAAACAAACACACCAACAGAAAAACAAACAATATGTACCCCACTATAGTGGGTGGGGGACATAAAAAAGCCCTGGTGAGTTTTTAAGTTCGCTATTTTCCTAAAGCAAGATTTTCTAGCACAATGACCTCCCTCATCCACACTGACCCCTCCACCCCTGGTCCCTGTATCACAAAAGGTGAATAATGATCACAAGAAAATCATCAAATTCATCAATTATCTGAACAACCTGTGAACACATCATTAGTGGCCAAATGGTCTATTTCACAAGATGGCTTGATGGACCAGGAAAAATGATTAACTGTGTCCATGCTTGCCCTGCCAATCACAACTGGTTTGCACACCTGATACAAAAATACAGACTCCTCAGACAACTGCTCAAACACGAAATAACTTAAAAAGAAACCAAATTGCTAAGAACCAACATATAAGCTTTTACCTAGTTCATGGTTCAAACAGAAATCTCAAACCCAAATTCAAGCACTTTTCAAGGACTTTTTAAGGCAAAATTTTCTTTTTCAAGGCCAAGAACCGTACATTAGTTTCCTTTAAAAAATTCATTTTGAAGCCAGATTAACACAGTAATAAAATATCTTTATTTGCTCAAACACATTAAACTTATTTCACAATAACTCATACATGTTATTTCTAGTTATTACATACAAATACATGTTATCCATCCTTAACTCAATGAGTCTCACATATGCATTTACTTTTTAAAGTTATTACAAACAAACACATTGTCTCTTTCTATGCTCACATCAAACAGACAAGTTAATTTCATTTAAACAGAAATCAGTTACTATAACATTTTGTCTCTCACAGGGCTGTTGTTGTTTATGTCTGTTTTAGATTCAACAGTTTTAACAATAGTACCTTCCTGTTTTACCAAAAAACACATCGCAGGAACGCTGTTTGCTTCTCAATTTCATGTTTTCTGAGTGGGTTTCCCCTTTATCGTGGCTTTTCAAAGCGCTTTCCCCCATCCTCCCAACACCAATGGTCTTCATATAGACCCAACATAGTGCTTTTCGAATGTCATTTGTTTTCTGTACCCAGGAATATTCATAAGTTTCGCGCAAAACATAACGATTAACATCATTTTGACAACTTGTTTATGACCAGAAAATAGCTCAATGAATATTCATGTTTAAAGAATGTTGAGGTATCCTGTAAGTTGTAATTATTTAAGCTTTTTTCTGCATATCAATGGTGTTTATGACCAGAAAGTAGCGCCAGGAATATTCAGTTAACCACCCTGGTTTGAAACGACACTTCCCCATCGCTGCATTTTTACTCCCGAAAATTTATCACAATGGAGAACCTCTGACGTAGTACACATAATCTGTGACGTGTACACTTAACATTTCGTACCTAATAGTGTACGAAACTTATATTTCCTACTCAACTTTTAGCGCGAAGGAATTTATGATAAATTTTCGTAATATTTCCCTTGAGAACGATTTTAGTTTATAATTAAAGCAATGATAAAAGTAATTTTGAACAGAAATAAAAAAATTCAAGGCTTTTTTACATGAAATAAGCACTTTTCAAGCACTTTTTCAAGGCCAACACTTGTTCAAGGGCTTTTCAAGCCTAAGACTCGTTTTCAAGCACTTTTCAAGCCCTGTGCGAACCCTGTAGTTTCAGTAATGTATACATATTTCTTTTAGTTGAATTGTTCACCAATTTCAACAGTATTTCAGTCATTTCATGGAGGTTAGTTAACCAAACTTGAACTGTTACCAGAACTCTGGCCTAATTACTAGCTTTAACTTGTGTGGTCATTCATAAATGAGGGTCCTTGCCAAGACAAATAAAATAAAGTACTCAATCTCAGGCAAAATGTGCCCTCTGGGAAAACAGGGCCTGATGCATTATGCACAGGCTTATCCCACTTATGACACTTTCTGTCCTAAGACGCGATTCTTGCTAAGAGTAGACTTCCTTTAAAAACAAACTTCCATAGAAGCAGAAACTGTTGTCCCTAATTAGCATGTGGGCACTGCACGGGGTTAATCTAGAAGGAAACTTTACACAGAGCATTTATCCTCATTTTCTCATAGCACAGTTCTGTGGCCATTGAGAAAGATCAAGTTAGAAGAATTATTCAAAGAAATCAGAACTTTCTGACCCAGACAGCCATACAAACAGAAACTCCTTGGGGACAACCATACAACAGCTGGCCCCATGATAAGCTGGAGGATATTAAAATCTAAGCTACTTTTGTTACATACTCTCAAGGCATTTATCTCTAAAAGTAATGAATTATAACCATGCTGAAATTATATATAGATCTGTAACCCTTGAATGATTTTGAAAATGGATCTGATGAAATAAATTTGACAGTGATATGACAGTGATGGGTTCATATCGATATCAATTTCCATCATATATTTCCTTCACTGTTTTATTTAGTTTTATTATTTGCACACGCATTATACATCACTTTTTATAAACTCACAAAGCGGACAGCTGGAACCCTGGATATCCCAATCATTTAAAAACACCACAGTATCAACTAAAATCACTCAGTCTTTGAATGTCAACACTATTAGTCTCCACTTCATTACTTCCCTGGAAAAAGAGATAATCTAGATAAGTCAGAGACCTGTAGTTCATAATAATTTTTGTTAAGGATCACTGCATTTCATGTCGGGCAAGAATCCACAAAAAGACTTCACTCAAAAGACTTTTGCCTAGGCTCCAGTGAACAAAGCTGATACATATCTGCAGGGGAAACCCATCTTAATTAATTAACCTGAGGCTTGATTGAATTTCCTTCTGGTCAAGAGGCTATTGCTTGTGAAGTGAGAAATGTATGCATCATTGGCACAACACAACATCAATAAAAGAATAAATTTCTATCACAGATTTAACACATTTTTTATGAGGTTACACAGTTAAAATGTCAACCATGGTAACCATGTATTTTCTTGATTTTGATGGATGTTCATGTTTATCATGGTTAGTTTTGACCACCCATCCAACGCTGTGAAAATCCATGGTCAGGAAAATGGTTTGTTATGGTAGATATTGGCTAGACTGACCATTATCAATCACCTGGAACCGTGGTATTACATGGTAGGCCATGGTGTTTATCAACCATGGTAAGTTGGCAAATGATCAGTTTTGTTACTTGCTAGAAAAGTGTCCATCATTTTTGCTTGGGTTAAATACAAACAATCTTTGTAAGAAACAAAAGTTATTACATGTTTTAAGCTGGCATTGGCACTAAAAGCAGGAGAAGCACTGGTGGTAACCTTCTGACATATTTCCAGGCTGATAAGCCCATGTGCTTTATCAGCTTATATTCACACCTGAGTGGCTTTTATAGCAGACTTGTCAAATATGGCTGGGTCTTGATGGGGGCCTGATCTGGTTCAAGGTCATCAGTTTTTGCAGTAGACTGAGCTTAAAAGGTTGCACCTGATACTGAAATCTTTCATGGTGAATTTATTCACTCTCACCTCTGAATCTATTGTTTTCACAAGTGTGTATAACCACTTGTGCTGCTGTTTTGTAACAATAAATTCTTCACAAGATATCAAAACTACAAATTTTCAAGACAATAGGCAAGATCTCAAATAAATCAAGTGAAATTGCAAATAACTATGACTGAACTTAGAGCACTTACAGGAAACATTGACATGTTCTGATGCTACGTTTGTACCAGACATTAATAAAGAACTTTCACAATTAATCAGTAGGCAATGGTCTTTGTCCATGATGATAAATGGCAAATCAATTGAATGATGAAAACATTTCCTCTTTTCAATTTGTATCATTGAAATATAAACCAATATTCATTTGGGAAACTCTCATGCCTAAGCAAGCCTTGTCCAATAGTTTCAAGAAAATCACTAATTTCTGAATAGGCAACATTTGGGAAAATTTTAAATATTGAAAATGGAAAATTTCTAGTATTGAACATGGTTTATTTAAGCTGGAAATATTTTTTTTATAGATAAACAAGTTTTCAAAAAAATGATGCTGACCAACTGTTTATGCATAGCTAGTGGAAACAAATACATTTTTGTCCATAAATCATCCGGAAAGCAGCAACATAAACATTATTGAGAACACGAAAATAGCTAAAAAGAAATCTCAGAAATGACAGATCATCTAGATTCTGTCTTGTCTGGGAACCAGCAGTGTCACAGGGAGCTTGACTGGGAACCAACAGTGTGACAGTGAGCCTGACCACATGGGTGAACTGTCAGTGAACTCAATCTGTAGAGAAGACAAGGTCAGACATCAGGAACAAGGACTCCATTATCCACCTGCTACCTGCTTGGGTAATTCCTTACATTGGAAAGCCTTACAAGGGTCTCTTTTATATGAGCTGTGCTCTGTGAAAAAGGGTTTAATGCATGCGTGTAAAGTGTCATCTCAGATTAGCCTGTGCAGTGTGCACAAGCTTATCAGGGATGACACTTTCCACTTTGATGATACTTTTTCGTTTAAAGAAAGTCTTCTCTTAGTAAAAATGCAGTTTAGGCGGAAAGTGTTGTCCCTGATTAGCCTATATGGATTGCCCAGGCTAATCTGGGACAATACTTGACGCACATGCATTATAAACCCATTTTACAGAGCACTTCCCATATTTAGTATTATTGTTGTTGGTTTGTTTTGTTGTTAAAGGGGCCTTTTCACAGATTTTGGCATTTTTTAACTTATTCATTAAATGCTTTAAATCGATAAATGTAAACATTGGATCGTAAAAGCGCCGGTAAAAAATCAAGAATAAAATTAAAAAAAGGAAAAGAACATAGCCCGGACCAGGTTTCGAACCAGTGACCCCTGGAGTCCTGCCAGAGTCCTGAAGTAAAAACGCTTTAGCCTACGGAGCTATTTCGCCGAGTACACATATTGCACGTATTTTATACCTTATATAAGCAATCTTCGTAGTTTCACAAAATTTAACGACAAAAACAGAACTCTCCAAATTATTCAATCGTTTCGCGTTGCAACGCTTTATAAATTTTAGGTTTTAAAATCGTCAAAAGATGCATATAATGGCTATATTAGACCATGGTAAATGTTCAGTATTACTGTTTCCTCACAAATATCATAACTAAAACGAAAATTTGCGAATCTGAAACAACTTTTTTCAATTTTGTCAATTTACCAAAGCGTGAAAAGATCCCTTTAAGCTTTTTGAATATAACTGACTAATGTATTGATGCTTGTGTGAGTGTGGGTGAGACTTTTTAATGTTTTGTGGTTTGTGTAGGGGTTGAAAATGGTTCAGATGGCTGTGTACTGTCTTTTTCACTTTTCAGACTAGTGTGAAGTTGTGTTTGCTTTATCAGAGTTTTACAAGGCGTTAATGAGGCCATTTTCTAGCATTACATATTCATAAACCACTATGCTATGTCAAAGACATTACTAATATCACCATTACACATTTTTTTACAGGGCTACTAATTCAAAAATGGTTTCACTTGAGATGTAAACAGTGTCAAGCACATCCACCCTTCAAGGTTATGACCAGTATACCCATTTTTAAAAATAAATTAAGATATTTGTTCAAGTCAAAGTGTTGTTAAAAGCTCTTGTGGAATGGTTCTTCTGTTACAAGCCCATGTGACCTTGACCTTCTACCTTATGACCTTATAGACACCATGCTGAATGTGTACAACTACTAAGTGACCCAGTGACCTAGTTTTTGACCCAGCATGACCCATAATCGAACTTTACCTAGACATCATCTAGATACAACTTCTGACCAAGTTTGGTGAAGGTCAGATGAAAACTTTTTGAATTAGAGAGGACACCAAGCTCAATGTTTAAAACGCACTAAGTGACCCCGCCACCTAGTTTTTGACCTGCCATAAGCCATGTTCAAACTTGGCCTAGACATCATCTAGATACAACTTTTGACCAACTTTGGTGAAGCTCTGATGAAAACTACTTGAATTGGAGAGTTCACAACATGCTGAATGTTTAAAACGCACTAAGTGACCCCGTGACCTAGTTTTTGACCCAGCAAGGCCCATTTTTGGACTTGGCCAAGAAATCATTTAGATACAACTTCTGACCAAGTTTGGTGAAGATCGGATGAAAACTACTTGAATTAGAGAGCGGACACGGTCCAACCGATAGACAGACAGACAAGCTCAACAGACAGACAAGCTCACTCCTATATACCCCCCTTAACTTTGTTTAGTGGGGGTATGATTAATTTTTGACAAATTTTCATGCATACACCATCTATTTAGAATTTTAATGATCATTTCAAGGACTTATAAAGTACATGTATTTATTTTTTTAGAAAGGCAAACCATCAATATTATATCCAAAATGAAGACATTTCACAATCATTATAGAACTGCAAACCAGATACAGCAGTTGCCCTCCTCTTGCATGTTCTTGCATCATCAGCACACAAACGCCTGTATCAACAGTATGGCACCAGCAAGCCATGATTGCCAGTCATTCAATTACCATACACATTGCTCCCAACACCTCACAGTATGTAAATTTCTTCCCACTAATAAAATGGTAAAAATCTGTTTCATTTTGGCACAGCTGCCCGCCCTCCCTCCCCATTACAATGCTGGCATCAAAGCCCAAATGAAATAAAACACTAATGAGCATTGACAGTCATGGCCCATCATTACAGGGCTTTATTTATGTTTACATAGCAGACCAAAATTTACAGTTTCTTGCTCAGCAGGTTGCTAATGTGTTTCCAATAGCGTTGTTCATGCAACAACTAATTAAATAATTATTTATGTAATTATGTGTGCATTCAGAATGCAATCATGAATCAATATCATATTGATTATCCATACAATCGGGCCACATCTTTTAAAATAAATTTCCAGTGACACATTACATGAATCATGACGTTCATTGCCAAAAATTAAAACACAGCACCTCCATTTTATGGTCTAAAGACAAGTGAACAAATAAGACAATTTGTAACCGGTTCTATTTCAACAATCACATGACTTTTTATCAAGAATGCCTTAAAATTCTTAAATATTCAAGTCTGTTTATGCCATTATGACCATATCTAAACAATGGACATATATATTTTTTAGATGATAATTATCTGAAATGAATACATATGAACCCCACTCGGAGAAAACTGGGCTTAACCCTTTACCACCCAGCCATTGTACTTTGACACATTTGAAGTCCTTTAAAAAATCAAATTAAATTTAAGTCCTTTCTTAATACTTTCAAGTTTGAAAGGCTTCATTTTCAACCCTAAGATACTGATGAGTACCAAACAGCATAAAACCTTAACAGACTGCGAGTTTCTAACAAGCAGTCCTGGTTTTATGCTGTTTGCGCATAGCCATTTTCACTTTGCTTCTGAGTGGGAAAGGATTAATTCATGTGCATGAAGAAATCCAAGATTAGCTAACCCTCTAACCCCCCCTTGCGTAATACCATACCATGCCTCGCCCGTTGTAGTTTTCCGCCTCCCGATACAAAGACATGGAACATTTCCTTAGAAGATGGAGCAGAAAAGAGCATATTCATTATAGTAATTACCAAGTCAGCGTATCAAAGCAAAATTCCTGCTCAAGAGGCATATCCAGTCACCCTTACAGTCAGCAATCATATCACAATGAAACAAGCCATCCAGTCACTCTAACAAGTTTACAATCAAATCACAATGAAACAAGCCCATAAACAATACAGCTATTAGACATAAAAGACAGCATTCTGCATGCCTAAGCCAGGTCAACTTGCAGCTCTTTAACCTAAGCTAAGCTTTGTTTTGGATTCATGGGATTATAACTGGAAAATTCTTAACCGTTAAGCCTAACTCACCACATACTCGAAGTTGTTAGCATTTTTCCCCATAAGAAGCAAAGTGAAAATGACTTTTGCAACCAGCATAAAACCAGAACAGCCTGCGAGTAACTCACAGTCTGTTCAGGTTTTATGCCGCTTGCTGCTCATCAGTATCTAAGGGTTGGAAATGAAGCCTTTAAAACTTGAATTTAGTAATAAAGGTATCTAACTAAATTTAACTTTCTTTGTGACTACCAATGCATCAAAATATGTACCTAAGTGGTAAAGGATTAAACTGTTGGATCAAAGATGGCAAACAAAAGCCAGAATCGGTGTCACTGAGGCTCAATGTAAAGGAGTGCTCTCTCATACCTCCATAACAAAGCTGTTTATGTTACACCAATTAACTTTCTTTTGTACAATATCAATGTACAATGTGTTACACCTTCAAGCAAAGAATTTCATTGAAGACGATATTGACTATTCTACAAGCACAACCAGAATCCAGACCATGTTCGGACAGTTACATGTTGCTAAACCATCCTTCATATTATTTTGTCCAAAGTTATGCCCCTCAAGACGTTTCCTTTTATCTGAATATATCGATAATCTGAATATATCGATAATTGCAATATTGTGACCAAAAAAACCTATGTATTTTTTTGTCACAATATTGCAATTATCGATATATTCAGATAAAAGGAAACGTCTTGAGGGGCATAACTTTGGACAAAATAATATGAAGGATGGTTTAGCAAGTTAAAAATTTCAAAGGGCCATAACTCTCTAAATAAATCATCTAACCAAAACCCACTAATAACATGTGCATCTTCTCAAGGTAGTGAAGCTTCCTATAAAGTTTCATTGTATTCCAGTCAGTAGTTGGGGAGAAATAGCCCGGACAAGAATTGCACTATATGTACAATGGACAATTTCAAAGGGCCATAACTCTGTGAAAAATCATCCGACGAGAACAGGCTGATAATATGCACGTCTCCTCTTGGTAGTGAAGCTTCACATAAAGTTTCTTTGAATTCCCTTAACAAGTTGCTGAGAAATAGCTCGGACAAGAATTGCACTATATGTACAATGGAAAATTTCAAAGGGCCATAACTCTGTGAAAAATCATCTGACGAGAACCGGCTGATAATATGCACATCTCCTCTTGGTAGTGAAGCTTCCCATAAAGTTTCATTGAATTCTGGTCATTAGTTGCTGAGAAATAGCCCGGACAAGAATTGCACTATATGTACAGTTAATGGAAAATTTCAAAGGGCCATAACTCTGTGAAAAATCATCTGACCAGAACCCGCTGATATATGCACATCTCCTCTTGATAGTGAAGCTTCCCATAAAGTTTCATTGAATTCCGGTCATTAGTTGCTGAGAAATAGCCCGGACAAAAATTGTGCACGGACGGACACACGGACGGACAGACGAAGCGGCGACTATATGCTCCCCCCAAATTTTTTGGGGGAAGCATAATAAATCATATTCTCAAAATCATAATAAGAGTGTACTCCATAAAAAACTCCATATACATCTCTATTAACCAAAATGTTCTGAAAACCAAGCAAATGCACAAGTCCCATTTTTTCTTCTATATGTTTTGTGTACAAAATCTATGGGTTTATCAGACACTATGAAGTCTGGATACTAAACAGCTGTATTAATACAATTTTTTGTTTCAATATTCAAATCCACTTCTATACCATCTATAGTTTATGCATTTGACATAAAGAATTGTAAAAATTCTGCAAAAATGTCCAGCAAATATTAAGCATTCTTTCTGGCAATCATTAGGTAAAGTAAAACAATATATTCTGCAAATACAATAATAATGTGTGGGCATAAGTCAGATCGTTCAGTACATTTTTAAACAAGCGATGTGTTTGTGAAACACTATGTCCCCATATATATGACCTTTGACCTTGAAGGATGACCTTGACCTTTCACCACTCAAAATGTGCAGCTCCATGAGATACACATTCATGTCAAATATCAAGTTGCTATCTTCAATATTGCAAAAGTGACATTGAATGAGCGATTTTGACCCATATATTTGACCTTGAAGGATGACCTTGACCTTTCACCACTCAAAATGTGCAGCTCCATGAGATACACATGCATGCCAAACATCAAGTTGCTATCTTCAATATTGCAAAAGTTATGTCAAATGTTAAAGTTGGGGCAAACAAACAAACAAACCTGTTAACAGACTGGGCAAAAACAATATGTACCCCCACTATAGTACAGGGGGAAATAAAAAAACAAGAGCACCGCTTAATGGGTGCCACGCTCGGCTGCGAAAGCTTTTCAGATTTTTAATTTTTTTTTAGAGGTCACGGTGACCTTGACACCTTGACCTAGTGACCCAACAAGAGATGTGTTTGTCAGAAACACAATTCCCCCTTCAGCGCCGCATTTAAATAACATTTCTATTTAACATTTGGCAGGTATAGAAATCATCTCCCTTTACAGGTTACTACTTCCCTTGAATTTTGTCCAATCCAACGAGGGGGGGGGGGGGAAGGGTCTCACAGTCAATTATGACCATGTCATATATATGTAATGAACATCAAAGAAATTATAATTATATCATTTAAAAAAATACTTTGACAAATCATTTGGGTTATAAATAATCAAAATAATAAATCTGTACAGTAACTGTGAAAAGAACTTCAATTCTTGGTAAGGAAATATATGAGATTTATAATTATATAAATTACTTCCCTTTAAAATAATTGTCTGTAACAAATCTCTATTTTTAGTAGCAAATAATTAAAAGCCACTACCGTGACTGTAGATTCACCACTCAAAATGTGCAGCTCCATGAGATACACATGCATCCACATGCATGCCAAATATATAAAGTGGCTATGTTCAATATTGAATAATTTTCTCCCTTTTTAAAGCTTATTACTTCCCTTACATCTGTATTTTTTACCATAGACCGTAAAGATGACCTTGACCTTTTACCACAATGTTTTTGTCAGAAACACAATGCTGCCTACTGCGCCGCTTTGATTTATTTAACAAAAATATATACGTGGGCAGGTCAGATAACTATGTCCATTTAAAGCTTATTACTTCCCTAAACTTTGTTTTTTCGACCCTAGAACTTGAAGGATGATGTTCACCTTGAAATTTTACCACTCAAAATGTGCACACACACACACACGCAAGCACAACGGACGCTGGACATCACACGGTCACATAAGCTCACCATGTCACTTTGTGACAGGTGAGCTAAAAAGGCTAACATTATTTTTAAAATGAACAGTTTAATTCCACAGACAACACAAGCAAATGGCAACATTAATAAATGAATACGAGTTACTTTAACTGCGTTGGTAAAGAAAGCTAAATCTTGTATTTCCCACCGATATGCTCTATGTTTTTACAGAAAGTTTCTACCTTTCTAGGGAATAAATCATGAAACAATTCTGTTGAATTCAATACAAAAATTTAATCAAGCTCTAGGACTCAGTGGTCAGTCGATATTATTCCATCAAACATACATACATACAGCTGTGACCTCAGAGCAAACCTGCCAATTCCTACCTGAAAATATACAAGGTCAAACAATT
Source organism: Dreissena polymorpha (assembly GCF_020536995.1). Classification (NCBI taxonomy): domain Eukaryota; kingdom Metazoa; phylum Mollusca; class Bivalvia; order Myida; family Dreissenidae; genus Dreissena; species Dreissena polymorpha. The sequence continues at coordinate 59,800,083 of NC_068360.1, read as the reverse complement.
AATCACACAGGTGATAACATATAGTGGGATTACAAAAGACATGTTGTTGTATTTTTAATTAGTGTCTAGATTTTCAATAAATTTCCTTAACATCCGTCATAAAACAGCTACAAAAAACCTCTTTCAGTGAATTTACCACAAACTTTCCTCCCTCAATACAGAACATTAATCTATTTAAGTGCTATTGGTTAGTGACCTTTCAGGTTGATCTTTGTGACTTGTAGTTACAAAGTTTCAATTATTAATCTTAGAAAAATATATCTTAAATTTTATTTGAACAAAGGATTATATCCCACTTTTACAGCGAATTCAGTTGATTAAAGCCCCGTTGATTAAATTTTTGCTATAAACCACGGCATGAAATGACGTCATTTTTTTCAACAAAATGACAAAATAATCTAGCAAAATTATCCAGTTAAACTAATTTTGTTTAAATAAAAAGGTTTACTGAATAAAAAGTGGGATAAATAGAATACTGTGAAACCATTATTATTCGTCCGACATTAATTTTCGCCTTTTTCATCCTTTGACCGATGGAGGAATTCAAGATCCTAACGAACAATCATGTCCCATATTTGAAACAAATAAGACTGAATTACCGTAGGCATGAGGTATTTAAATCCAGCGTAATCCACGCATATACACAGGGCTCAAAATTAACACTCGCACACTCGCAAAATGCGAGAAAAAAAGATTGCAAGGTAAGTTATAAGCCACTAGTATTTTTTGCAAATAAAGAAATAGTGAAAAAAAAAACGAGTTATATTGCTTAATGCGTTCGACGGTGTGAACGCTAAACCGTAGGTCAATTTTTTGAACGTCCGAATACCCATATGCGGAAGCGCGCACCATGTTTGTTGACTGGTATACTTATAATACAGATACACAGATGGTATTGACACAAAGAACATGAAACAGTCGACTATTCACACTCAAGTTAAATCCGGTTTTGACACAAAGGGGTGTTCATTATACAGTGTACTGACATTTCCTGTTAAATTCGAATGCAATAAGGCTGTATTAAATGCGTCGACTTCGTTTAGGTATAATAGTGTTGATTAACGCTAATTGTTAACAACTTTATTACCCATTATGTGTATTGTGTTTTTCAGGGGTGTTGCAGATTATACAGCCTACACGTGGCAAATCCGGATTAAAGACAATACTATTAAACGCAATTAAAATATGACGATGTGTTATCAACACCTGACTGAAATATATTCTGCGCTTTGTTACAAATTAATAAAGAACATTTTGATTTGTGTTTGGTTGTTTGGTTTTAACTGCATCTACTATTTTTGTACATATACATAAAAACCCATACCTTTGTTTTTTTTATAACAAAAACATTTTTTTTATAGATTTAATACTGTTGTTTATCAATAAATGCAGCGTTCCATTCAGAAAAAAAACACTTAACAAACTAAATCCTCTTTCGTATAATAGAACAAGTTTAATAACTGCATTGACCAAATTTTAATGAAACTATAAGGTCATTCGGATCAGACTCAATAGCATACTCATGAAAAATGCACAAATGTTGTTTTATTTGTGAAAATGGAATTTATTTAGCGAACACGAAACAAACAACAGCATACAATAGTGTTTAGCTCATCAAAACATGTTCAGCAATTGGCTTCATTGTTTAAAACACTCGTTAACGATTATTCAGTCCCACTTATCTGCTAATCATAACAAAGAACATGTCAATGACATAAAATAATAAGGGACAGTTACTATCACCTAAAATAACAGACTTGTTAATTGGCATATGCCAAACAAGGCCCACCTCCTGCAAGTGACTACCATGTGTCACCTCTCTTTCCCCAGCACGATTTTTTCGCAACCGCGTATACCATGTATTACAAACAAATTGGACATTTTTTTTTTTTCAAATCCAAAAATGGACGAATTTAAGAGCGGACAGAATAGTCACTGATATGAAAAGGGCGAAATTTTGTGCCGAGAAAATAAATGGTTTCACAGTAATAGATAAGTGTTGATTATAGATCAGGTTTATCACGCTCATCACGCAAACAAAAAAAAGCACTTGCCAAGGCTCGTGCCTTTTGTTTTTCTAGGCCTCGCATGATAAACCTGATCTAAAATCAACACTAACATATTATTCCCCACACTTTTTGAAAAGCGTGGGGATATTGTGGTTATCTCCGCCGTCTGTCCGTCTGTCCTGGCCACTATTTCCTCCTACACTATTAGTACTGGAACCTTGAAACTTACACACATGGTAGCTATGAGCATATGTGCAACTGTGCACAACTTGGAATTGTTATCTGACAATGGGTCAAATGTTATGGGGCGGGGTCAGAGATTTTCACTCATTTTTTGTGTTATTTTACATTAACTTCTTCATTTCTACACCGATTTACTTCAAATTGATACTGAACATCTCTTATGACAATACGGTCCATTGCAACTATGCATGGTACCATTACCAACCCTGGGGCGCCCCCTGGGTCAAACATGCAGCGTGGGCATTCTAGTTCTCTATGTTATTGCAAAACTGTTCACAAAAAGTCTACTGAAGCATCATTAAAGCAAAACCACATTCTAAAGTTATAAGTATCAAACTAAACTTTTTTATATCAACATTTCTTTTTGGGGCTGATATGCTAATAAATGCAAATTAAATGCCAGAGAAATGTTAAGATCTTGATAAACTCAAACTAAACAACTGCATTACAAATGAAAATGCGTTTTTACTGACCTGAATAATTAACGAAGAACTTATTTGTTTTATCAAAATTTTGCTAGATTGCACATTTTAAGCATGTGCATTTGTCCACATTTATGCATGTGCACTTTCATGAAGAATTTCATCAAATACTGTGAAACCATTATTCATCTCCAGGCATTAATTTTCGTGTATTTCGTTAGTTGACCGATCGACGAATTTAAGATCCTAACGAACAATTATATCCCATATTTGAACAAATTTAAGACTGAATTACCGAAGTTAGAGGCATTAAAATCCAACGTAATTCACGCATACATACTTCATCTGTTTCGTAATCAAGTTAAATCCGGTTTTGACACAGAGGGGATTACACAGTGTTTTTAACTGACACGTGACATTGCTGTAAAACGCGTGTGCAGTACCGCTGTATCGATTGCGTTGACTTCGTTTGGGTATAATAGTAATGATATGCGCTTATTGTTAACAACTTTATTACCCATTGCGTGTATTGTGTTTTTCAGCGTTGTTACAGATTATGCAGCCTCCACGCAGCGAATCAGGATCAAAGACAATAAACGAAATTAAAAATGACGATGAGTGGTCAACAGCTGACTGATATACATTCTCCACATTGATTACAAATTAATGCAGAACATATTGATTTGTGTTTGGTTGTTTGCTTTTGACTACAATAAAGGTGTGAAAATTAAGGTTGTGTTTGTATGGGTTATCTATCATTTTAATCATTGACAGCTTTGATAAGTTTAACAATACATATTTCAAATCATTGTTATTTGCCGACAATATAAATGAAAGTATTGTCTGCTAAAATGCAATTGAAAACGTAACATGTAAAGAGAAACAAGCAAATTCGTTGAATTCATATCCCCCGCCAATATACTTCTGGACACAAAAGTTTTCTAGACACACAAACAAAGCATTTTTTCAAGATACAAAGGGCCATAATTACGTTATTATCCGATGGTGTACAATGCCATTTGGCGTGCATCATCCTCTTATCTATATATATACTCATACCAAGTTTCAATGAAATCCGCCAAAGCACTTCCAAGATACACTACGCGACCCGTGATTTTTTCTGCGATTCTCTCATCACCGCAATCGATGCCATGTGACAAATTTGGGTGATGTCTCGGCGACTCCACGGTGACCGTCGCGCGATGTATCTCGCTGTTACGCAATAAGCGCGAATCACAGCAAACCGCCGTGGCTCACATTTTTAAGCGAGTTATGTTAAGGGTTACACTAACATGTACATGTAACATATATGTATACACTTACATTATACATTGCAATAATAAAGCTTTTGTTGTTGTTGTATACAATGGGCGTATTAGCTAAAATACTCCCGTTCCAACATGAACTTGATGAAGTAATGTCCGAAGCTTTAGCGGCTCCAAATTAATATAACAGCGCAGAATGATCATGCAATAATTATTGAACATAACATGTAAACATTACTTAACTAATTGCATTAGCAGAATGTTTATTAAAACTTACAAGCAATTATATTCCAGGCCCGAATACACTACCACTGTTCAAATTCCATATTGTTGCCATATACATGTAGCACTGTGTAAATTGAAAGTTGCATAGTGTTTCGTCATTGGTCGGTTATAAATACCTTGTTTCTCTATACATGGTATTTGATTTAGACGAAACTAATAATTTGGTAATTTACGAGAAATATGATATAAGTTTTCCATTTAAACTTTGATCTTACCATGTGTGTTTATTGACGTTATTAATTATGTTAAGACTTATTTTTGCATTTCATTAAGAATTATAATGTGTAGCCCTTTTGTAAACAGTGTTTAGCAAAATATTCGCGCATTAAAGGGGCCTTTTCACAGATTTTGGCATGTTTTGAAGATTGTCATTAAATGCTTTATATTGAAAATTTTAACATTGGATATAAAAGCTTTACTAAAAAATAAAGAATAAAATTTTTAAAAAGAAAAAAAGGTAACCCTCAGCAGGGCTCAAACCACTGACCCCTGGTGTAAAAAATCTCCCACTTAGACTGCTCGGCCATCCTTCGAAATACAATGACAGGTGTATTTTATACTTCATATAACCAATCCTCGTAGTTTCACAAAATATAACGATAACAACAGAACTCTCCAAATTATTAATTTGTTTCGCTTTGCAACGCTTTATAATTTTCGGGTTTTTAAATCTTCAAAGGTTGCATATGATGGCTATTTTAGAGCATGGTAAATGTTCAGTATAACTTTTTCCTCACAAATATCATAACTAAAACGAAGATTTGTGAATCTGAAACAACTTTTTTCAATTTTGTCAATTGACCCAAACGTGAAAAGGCCCCTTTAAGACACGGAAAATTGTTTAAGTAACACTTTCATTTAAAGGTTAAATGTCATTGATAGATTATGTCTAATTATTTGGACTAAATTATGCTATACTTATTTATTTTCTGTTTCAGGCTCCAATGCGAATAACTTGTGTTACTCGCGTTACTTTCAGAGCGTTGTACATACATGCACAATGCTTGATAAGCCGGAAATACATTACTGTTCTATTTTTAAGTATATGTTATTATGACATTGTGTTATATAATACGTTGTTATTACATCATTGCCTATATATTAAAGCCATTAAACATTGTGTTTGTTTGCTGAAAAAAAAACACGAGAATATCAACGTAGCACTTAGCGTTCGCAGAGTTCAATAAATTTGATGATGATGTATAATGTACATGAATTTCTCTGGGTTTTCACGCCCAAAACAAAAAAAACCCTCAACATTTGATTATTTATTGTGTACTGTCCAGCGGGTGATAGTGTTTGTTCTAGTGTCTAATTGGCACTCTTTGTACGTGTTCAAACTGTGAAAAGATGTGACATTCACAGAAACAACAGGATGGCGCTGCCAATTAAGTGCGAGAATGGATCAAAGGGCAATGACAAAAAATAACAGTTTGCATATATTTTTCGGCGTTTACTCAGATGGTCTCTCACAACAAAAAAACTTTACAAGTCAAGGTATTATGTTTTACTTCTATCAGTAACGATACGGATACGGCGTGTTTGATTTGAAATGACTTTAAAAGAAATATCAAATTGTTGGCGATATAATTGTTTTAAAAATACCAGAGAAACATTTAACCGAAATCAACAGAATTCAATGCTTTGTGCTACACAGTTTGTACAAAAAAACTAATACTTGCACGCTCGTATACCTTGACCTTGTTCATTGCCGCATAATTTTCGCGCTCTTTTATCGGGAAATATACATGATGACTATATTAGAAGCATTTGTAAACGTCGTGTTAACATTCAAACATTGGAAGTGTGTTTCGGATTATAAATTATTATTCTCATTTGGGAATTTAACAGAACATTTATACTGATGGTATATTTGTTTTGAATTGATTATTAATTTGTTGCAACGCTTTAAGTGTCGAAAAATGTTTTGATAATATTATGCATTAACAGCACAATTTCCAGGAGGAAAACTTTTTTTTACATGAAGGCGTATGACGCAATAAAACGTTTTTTGTAAGATCGTATTGCATTCAATCTGAATTTAAATACGCTCTTCCCACATTATGCATTGTACTCTTTACACTTCTGAAAAATGGCGTAGTCATATGGTTGTGTAAATGAAATTCTCAAACATATTTACAGACATAAATGTTTAAGATTATTTTTTTGTAAGTGATGTTGTAATTATGTTGGATTATTTGATAATTGTGAACATTAGAAAAGCGTTATGTATACAGTTATCGATACGATTCGGTTTATATGCATGCATTGCCGAATCATCGATGTCACTGATATCCACTGTAATCACGGCGAATCACCGCAAAACTGAGGGGAATCAGGGCGAAGATTATCTTGCTCTCGCGCAACGGCGAAGTGACGAATCACGTGAAATCGCGGTGATTTTCCACTCAAAAAGCAAACTGTCCGCCTTGACTCCGCGAATTAGGCAACAATCAGGGGTCGCGTAGTGTATGGCTCCGGACAAAGCATTTTTTCAAGATACAAAGGGCCATAACTTCGTTATTAACAGATGGTTTACAGTGCCATTTGGCGTGCATCATCCTCTTATCCATATATATACTCATACCAAGTTTCAATGAAATCCGCCAAAGCACTTCCAAGATATGGCTCCGGACACAAAATTGCCGGACGTACGGACGGAAGGACAACGCCAAAACAAAATCGCTCCGCCTATGGCAGGGGATAATTAGCAATCATGATGATAAGTTTCATCCAAACGTAGGGTTATTGTTTACATAAATTCACTTTCATTTTTGCGCGATTTTCAGGAAATCCCCGGGAAACACATTTTCTTCATGACTGAGTATGACCAATAAAGCATTGCTTTAAATACTATTGCATTCAATCTAATTTAAACTCTTAAAATTTTATTGAAAACTGACCAAAGTAGTTTGCTAACACTAATTATAACAATGTTCGCACCTTCTTTAATTGGCCCTGATAAAGGAAAGATTGTTATCAGTTTTGCCATACTAGTAATTGAAAAAGACCGATTGGCAATTGCCCTCACTGTTTTAAACAATCGTTTAAGGTTATTCAGTCCCACCAATTTGCTCATCATACAAATGAACTTGTCAATACACTAATGGGGGCCCCTTACTGATCACCTGATAACAAGACTAGTATATTGACATGTGACAAACAGGCCCCACCTCCTGCAAGTGACTCCCAAGTGTCCTCCCTCTTTCCTCACTACAATTTATCGCAACTGCGATATATTTCGGACATGTATAACAAACAATTTGGATATTGACTGACACATTTTATCATGTTTTTATTATTTTAATTCAAAGTCAGAAATTGGCGAATTTAAGTGCTGACGAAAAAACAATTTAAAAACAAGATGTGTTTGTGAAACACAATGTCCCCCTATATATGACCTTGACCTTGTGAAGGATGACCTTGACCTTGTGAAGGATGACCTTGACCTTGTGAAGGATGACCTTGACCTTTCACCACTCAAAATGTGCAGCTCCATGAGATACACATGCATGCCAAATATCAAGTTGCTATCTTCAATATTGCAAAAGTATTCATAAAATAAGCGCTTTGGGCCACATATATTTGACCTCTGACCTTGAAGGATGACCATGACCTTGACCTTTCAACACTCAAAATGTGCAGCTCCATAAGATACACATGCATGCCAAATATCAAGTTGCTATCTTCAATATTGCAAAAGTATTCATAAAATAAGCAATTTGGGCCACATATATTCGACCTCTGACCTTGAAGGATGACCTTGACCTTGACCATTCACCACTCAAAATGTGCAGCTTCATAAGATACACATGCATGCCAAATATGAAGTTGCTATCTTCAATATAGCAAAAGTTATTACAAAATGTTAAAGTTGGCGCAAACAGATCATTGCAGACCAACAGACAGACAGACAGACAGGGCAAAAACAATATGTCCCCCACTACTATAGTGGGGGACATAAAAACAACGATATTTCGTGCTGGCAAAAAAAAAGGTTTCACAGTATCTGGAATTAATTTCACAACATAAGGCCATGCCCATAGCGATGATGCCAAATAAACAAGGTGCAGGTCATTGTAGAAACTTATATAATACCAGCATATGTTTAATTTGATGCAAGTTATAATTTTTCAAACACATCCTAGTTGTTTGTATGGAGATAAACAATTTCATATCGAGATTTAAAATCATTTATAAACTGGATCCATGAATAACAGCAGATATACAACTCAGTCAGGCTCTGAACAAATCAGTAGCCTTATTTCAGTGGACAGTAGCCCCTCTGAATCTGAATAAATGCTCCCCTATTATATTTTACTGATATAGGACTGTAACAGCAGTTCCATTGAGGTAGTGGTTGGTATATATAGGGATGCCATGAATTTATAGGGCATGCAGACTGACTATGAACAAGTACAGGGATACACAACTGCTACACTATTGGTTGCCAAATGCTACTTAAGGAGGAGATATTAACTGTGAAATGTGTATTAACAATAATTATATATATATATTTTTATTCAATTATAATATTCATTAATGGGAATATAAATTTTCGGGCAAACATTGTGAGTTTTCTGGTATAAATTAACTTAAAATATATTTAATTATATTATCAATTAATCAGATACAAATTGTTTGCGTTCAATTGAGTAAAATTGATTGAAATTATTAAACAAGAATATTAAAAAATTTCCAGTAAATGTTGGTGAAAATTTGGAATGCTAACTGCAGCCTTAAATATTCAAAAATAATATATATATATAATAAAAGAGCAAAATAAAAAAATAATTGGAAAACAATTTAGTTATTAGAAAACACAAATTAACAAAAGGAATATTTAAACAGTGAAGTTAAACCAACAACATCTGGAATACTCGCAACAGGTGATGATATATTCTAACAATTCTTTTTTTTCACTTAATAATACTCTACTGTTGTTTATGGATTGGTCTTTATATGATTTATGATCCACAGCTGTCCAATTCGTGTTCTAATAGTTATTGTATATGCATGATTGTATTTCATTGTTATTTATTAATCTATTAAATATCAAACGCAAATTTTGAACCTTTATCACTATTTCTGCTATGCATGGTAAAAAAATTGACATTAATTATAAACTTTGCGCGTACGGATTTTTCAAATTATTGTGATATTTCATATAATAAACAAACAAGATTTGTGAGGCATCAATACTGAATGACTACCAGATAACTTAAATTAAAGCATAAAAAAAAACACTCCAAGCAATTTCTTTAAACATGAAAACTTGCCCTTTACTTAAAAATGGTCATATTGACAGAGTGGGTGGGATACAATACACCTTATAAACTAAAAGCACACATAATATTAGTATATTGTTCATCTTACCAAAAATGATATACATAATGGGAAGAAAAGAAAATGTACGATTCATTTCATCTAATTAACTACATAAACAGATTTCCTTTATGCAAAACTCTATCATATTAAATGGACCAGGATATAAAGGCCATTTTGTCCAGGACGTATGTTTTATTAGCAAGGTCATGAAGATATCAGTTTGACCATAAATGTCATGAACATAATTGTAAAGATAGGTGACAATTATCACTGTAGAGGATTTTTCATGTGTAAGTTATTTTTTGATGATTTGTATAGAAAAAGAAATTTAAAGCATATTTATGTGTGTAGCCTTTTGTAATTTTGAGGTATAATACTACTAATTCTTCAAAAACTGACTTTAATTGTTAGTATGTAAGATTCTGAGAGTGAGCCTATTGGTATTTTGAGAATATTTTGAGGTAGTTTGCTCTGTATAAAGGTGGTTTAATGAATGTGCATAAAGTGTTGTCCCAGATTAGTCCATGCAGATTCCACACAGGCAAATCAGGGATTACACTTTCTTCTTTTATGATATTTTTGTTTAAAAAAAAACAAGAGATGTGTTTGTCAGAAACACAATGCCCCCTACTGCATCGCTTTGATTTATTATTATTTTTCTATCATTTGGCAGTTACAGGTAATTATCTCCCTTTAAAGTGTATGACTTCCCTCGGATTTTTTTTAACCTTTGACCTTGAAGGATGACCTTGACCTTTCACCACTCAAAATGTGAAGCTCCATGAGATACACATGCATGCCAAAAATCAAGTTGCTATCTTCAATATTGCAAAAGTTATTGCAAAACTTTAACCAAGGTTTAAGTTTTGGGACAGACAGACAGACACACACAATGACAGACAGACAGGCCAAAAACAATATAACCCCGATCAATTGATCCGAGGGCATAAAAATTCTTTTAATCAAAATCCAGATGGCAAGTTTCTTCCCTAATTAGCCTGTGCTCATACATTAATCCCCTTTCCACAGAGCGCGTCTCATATGGTTTCTTATATTAGCATTGTTTTAGGTCATTAGCAAGATTGTGCTTTTTATTTATTTGAAATCTTAGGTTTTATATACAATTATTCATAATTTTGAGGTATAAAACATATATCGGTCACCTTATTTGATAGCAGATATCATTGAGCAACCAGAGCATACGCACATTTGGTTCTTGAACTGTAAATTCTTATGAAATTCATTTACTTCATGAGAAATGAATCCAAGAATTGTACATATAGTTCTTAACATTAATTTTTAATGTTTTAGTTTACTAAAAATGATTTATATTATAAGTTCAAAAGCATTATATATATATATATATATATATATATATATATATATATATATATATATAGACATACACATCCATCATCCTTAGTTTTATCAAACTGTTCCTGTTAAAATATATTGTTTCTCATTGGTCTATATTTCAAAATATCATGGGACAGAAATTGGACTATTATGAGAATAAAATTGAATAGTTTATTGATATTAAAAAAAATAGGGAATGTTTTTGTTAAAAAATATTTCAGTTTGTAAACAAATAGTCATTGGTTACATATTTATTCCATGAATTGAATCTCACAAAACACAAAGCTGTAATGTTAATGCAGAACCATCAATATATTATAACAATCTATCAGTCTGTAAGCTAAGAACAACTCCAGTCAGTAAAATTATCACCCAAGCAACTGACAGTTCTAGAATGTATCAAAGAATGTATCACATCTGCACATGGATTTGATTACAGCACATAAGAGTGACATACACATAATGCTTATGATTGAGTGGCTCTTGTCATAATTTTTTTTTAGATCTCTTGCTGTCTATTTCAGAACCTACAAAAAATGACATACTATGACATACTATGCAGCACATCATGCAAAAATGTTTTTTTTTATGATATATGCTGCTAGGGTAGCTCCAGCCCAGCCTGCGCATCTGCGCTGTCTAGCCAAGTGCTTCGCTGTCCGCTATTGAGACCAAGGAACCTTGCTTGACTTTACAGCTGACAACGTAGGTCATGAAAAGATTGTGTGGATGTGCTGAGTATGTCTGGAGCTTCGCTGGCCGCGTATGTTATAAGACCCATTTTCCCACAAGGGGGTCATGTCATTTGAAACAATAACCACTATTTACAGTGCTTAAGTGTGTGTTTCTATTTTTCTAATTCAAGGCTGTTAAAGAGACTCATTCCAATGAAACAAGTATATATTTTTCCTAAAAGGGTCATACAAATTTCCATATGTTTTTTTAATGAAATCTCAGCATTGCAGAGTTCATGTCCAATCCAGCACTATCAGCTGAATCTTAGAAAATACAATATTGAAAACACTTTTATTCTCAATACATGTATGTAAACATGTTTTAGTTTAAACAAATCACACTAATTTCTAAACTTAAGTCAAACAACTTGATTTTTCCCAATTCAAATGGACTCCGACCCCCTTCCCAAAATTGGTAGAAAATCACACTGTCAGTTATGAACTACATGTAAGCAACTATTACATAGTTCATATAAATGAATCTTTAATCAACATCCAATTTCATACAACGCAAAAAGAGAATACATTCTTCTAGCAATGTTTACAAAGTAATAAGTTGCTAGCAGGAATTCTGTATGTGACGCAAAGTATCATGAATTCAACTTTCCCTTGGGGACTGCACTAATACTACTTTAGTTTCTTTCTATCCACTTCCAAACTCTTTGTACTGCAAAACAAGGTGTGGCATATATGGTGTGTCAGTTTGCTTTGCTTTGGTAAAATAAGATTATTGTCAACAAGTTTGTTTGACACAGTCAGTATACAATAAATGACATCAAATTCCAACTAGAGCTTTGTCACAGACATGACGAATACCCCCACATGCCGCATTGACACATAAAATTTGCATGTCGTCTTCACAAAAAACAGCAGACACCATGCTCAATTTTTATAACACACTAAATGACCCTTGACCTAGTTTTTGACCCAGAAAGGCCCATGTTCTAACTTGGCCTTAAGATCATCTCCATAAAACTTCTGACCAAGTTTGGTGAAGATCGGATGTAAACTTCTTGAATTAGAGAGCGGACACCATGCTGAATGTTAAAAAACACACTAAGTGACCCCGTGACCTAGTTTTAGTCCCGGAATGGCCCATGTTCAAACTTGTCCTAGAGATCATTTAGATAACTTGTGACCAAGTTTGGTGAGGATTGGATAAAAACTACTTGAATTAGAGAGCGGACAACATGGTGAATGTTTAAAATGCACTAAGATACCCCGTGACCTAGTTTTTGACCAGGCATGACCCATATTCAAACTTGACCTAGACATCATCTAGATACAACTTCAGACCAAGTTTGGTGAAGATTGGATGAAAAACTACTTGAATTAGAGAGCGGACAATATTGTGATGTTTAAAACGCACTTAGTGACCCCATGACCTTGTTTTTGACCCCGCATGACCCATATTCAACATGCTCTAGACATTATCAAGATACAACTTCTGACCAATTTTGGTGAAGATTGGATAAAAACTACTTAAATTAGAGAGCGGACAACATGGTGAGGTTTAAAACACACTAAGTGTCCTACTTTTTGACCCGGCATGGCCCATGTTCGAACTTGACCTACACATTATCTAGTTACAACTTTTGACCCAGTGTGGTGAAGATCGGATGAAAACTACTTGAAATAGAGAGCGGACAACATGCTGAATGTTTAAAACGCACTAAGTGACCCCGTGACCTAGTTTTTGACCCGGCAAGGCCCATGTTCGAACTTGGCCTTAAGATCATCTAGATACAACTTCTGACCAAGTTTGGTGAAGATCGGATGAAAACTACTTGAAATAGAGAGCGGACAACATGCTGAATGTTTAAAACGCACTAAGTGACCCCGTGACCTAGTTTTTGACCCGACAAGGCCCATGTTTGAACTTGGCCTACACATTATGTAGATACAACTTCTGACCAAGTTTGGTGAAGATTGGATGAAAACTACTTGAAATAGAGAGCGGACACTTAATACGGACAGTCCGACAGACAAGCTCACTCCTATATACCCTCCTAAACTTTGTTTGTGGAGGTATAATTAATGTTCATAGATGGGAAAGTTTCATATCACAGACTTCTCCTCATTAAATTCTACTTAGTGGTCATGTAGTGTGTGGCCATGTAATGGTTTCATTGGTTGAATCTGGATGCATGCTCAAAACTGAAATTAAAATATCCTATTTATAACAAATTACAACTTTTTTGAATCCAATATTATTATCAAAATTGAATATCTTATGTAATTACTAATTCCAAACACTTATTTGGCTAAGTTGACCGTTAGCTGATCAATTCCAACTGCTACACGCATGCAATGTCTTAGACCAAGTATTGAAATAATAGCATAAAACTGTCACTACATTATAGCCACAAAATGTCCCAAACATTGAATCATATTGACCCATTAGCAAATTCTTGCATTGACTGAACTACTGTTGACCACAAAACCATGCCCCCACCCCCATTCCTGAGCGCCACTCCATCCAAATCTGATAGTAATGGACGTATCATATAATGCAATCAGACGTTAATATGTCCAGTAATATCAGATATGCCTTACTATGATTGTCCAATCACTCACTGACCATGTATGGAGATCAGATCAGTAAGACTTAGTTTTATTATCATGATTAAACAAATTGCTTTGATTATAAAGCACTACTTTTTTTTGGACTTATTGTTATAATATATTTTCTTACTAATATAATTATTATTGTTATCACTATCATCACTATCACTATCATCACTATCACTATCATCATCATCATCATCACAATCATCATCATCATCATCATCATCATCATCATCATCATCATCATCATCATCATAATCATCATCGTTATCATCATCATCATTTTATTATAATAACTATTATCGTAAAATTATTACTATTTCACTGTTATTTCTTTTGTTTATCATAATAAATTATTATTTCAATGAGAATGTTATGTCTGAATTATATTTCATTTAGCAAACACTGCAATTGTCTGCCACATTCAAATTTAAAACTGTAATTGAACTGTATTATTGTCTTTGCAATAACAAATAGTGGACACAGATTAATGTCAAACAATGACATTAATAGCAGAAGCCTGGACCCTGCATTATGACTGTTACAGTAAATACTTAATGAAGCTGAGATTTAATGCTGTAACATAAATCTGTATGACATCTTCATCTGATGATCATTTATAAGATAGCTTCCATAACATATTAATGAAACCTTAAAATGACATTATTACATCATCATATATTTTTCAGAAACAAATTCACTGAATTAACTCATCTCCCTTGAGACAAACCTGTTGTGAATGCCAATAAAGGACAGAGTCAGCCAATCCTTTACAGGGAATGGCACAAATATTTGTCCATATTGCCCTTTATGTTGTACCACAGAATGCTGGACATTACTTTAAAGGTGGGTTCCCACTGCCGATCGGATCAACTCGATCATCCCGATCACCAAAATTTCCCGATCAAACCCGACCAAGCTCAACTAAAAAGGGTATACACAACTTCTTCTCGACCTCTTGCTGATATTACACGACCCTCACACGACTCATTCACGACGTCCACTCAACCATCTTTCCAATTTCAGCTGGATCTTCTCGACCTATACGCGAGCCCTATACGATCTCAGCTCGACCAAGTAGACCTCAGCTCGATTGCCACCAGATCTTCACACGACCAGATCGTGATGGTTGTACTACAGTCGTATAAAGCGATCTAAAATAACTCTGGTAGAAGTCGAGTGGATCGGGTACAGAGCTCGTGTATGGTCGAATAGCAATTGGTAAATGATCCGTGTACGGACGAGTAGCTGTCCGGTAGCAGTCTAGTAAATCTCTACTTTAAATCGAATAGAGGTCGAGTGGATCGTGTTGCTATCTAAAGTAACTCAGTTAGAGGTCGAGCGGATCGGGTACAGATCGTGTAAAAGATGTCAATCTGATCGCCACTCGATTGCTTCATGATCAACTCGATCTTCTACACGACTAATACACGACCACTGCCCGAGCGCTTCTCGATCCATTTCCTACTCGACCGCTACTCGATATTTTTTGACATGTCAAAAAATATCGGGTAGGAAGCCCGACCAATGCCGACCTACCCGACCTCCCCCGACCACTCATGCCGACCGAACCAGACCAGTACACGACCGCTTGGTCAGGCTTGATTGAGTTGATCTGATCGGCAGTGGGAACCCAGCTTTACTTAGAAAGAATATTGTGAGGAATTGCTTTATGAACAAGGCTCAAATAGCTTTTTCTAAAACAAACAGTAAGGCCAATACAAATTGAGACTTCACAACCCTCAATGGTTTATAAAAAAGCACATGGTTGATAATCAAATAGAACATTTTAACCTTATCATGTCAATTAGCACATTGTTGCTTAATCATGTCAAATAGCACATTGTTGCTAAATCAAATCAAATAGCACATGGTTGATAATCAAATAGCACATTGTTGCCTATTCAAATCAAATAGCACATGGTTGCATAATCAAATTAAATAGCTCATGGCTGCATAATCAAATCAAATAGCACATTGTTTACTAATCAAATCACAAAGCACATGGTTGCATATTCAAATCTGATAAGGACTGTACAGGCTTATATGGGAGAACACTTTTGAGCGATATATTAAACCCTGTTTTCCCAGAACATTATGCTCAAAATAGTTTCTGATGATCTTGAAAACAACAACATGAAACTAATACCTTGTGCAAATTAGCATGGATCTTTTATACATTAGACCAATTACTATTAATGTTTATTGTAGAACTGTTAAAGCAATAAACTGCATGTTTAGATCTAAATTATAGTGTTTTAATATCTAAATCATAGTTTTTAAATATGTTCCATTATAACAAAACACACTTGCATATGTAAGGATGATGAAAATGATTTTGAGCCAGCATTTAAGAAAGTTGTTTTAACATTAAGGTGCAATTGTAAATCTGACATAACTGAGTGTACCATTTTTTTTACATTAATGATAACACCTGCATTATTTTAGAAAGTTAACAGGTATTCTGGTAGGTAAATGGGAACAATTTGAAGATATACCATAATGCATGTGGGTTTAGTGTCTTCCCAGATCAGCCTGTGCAGTTTGCACAGGCTAATCAAGGAAGACACTTTCTGCCTAAACTTGATTTTAATATAGAAGAGACTTCCTTTAAATGAAAAATTCTATTTTTGTTACAACAGTGTCTTATGTATGCAGTCTTTTGGAGTAAGGTTATCTTAGTAGATTGAACTAGTTTTAATTTGTGTGTTGTGCTTTTCGTTTGTGTTTTGTGTGTTTTTATGCAAATGACCAAGTTTCATTATTTAATTACTTCACAATCACAGCATTGTATTTGATTAAATATAGCAGAACAAAAGAGGCTGATATTACAAATTATATAACGTGATTCATGTACCATTTATCATAAAAAAGTAAGTCAAATTCCATGTATTAATTGACAGACTTTTTTTTACGGCAGTAATAATAATGAATGCATATCCTGCCAAATATTGATATCTCAAATAAAAAATCATGACTTTGAGAAATGTTAAATGGCAGTGACTTAATCAAGTTTGGCACACTTTGCAAGAAGACATTAGACACACATAAAAATGCACCTGATACTACAGTGATGCAGACACAACTGTTTAACTGCATCAAGCACACCTGATATGCAGCCAAACGTTATCATAAACCTAACTTTTATCAGCAGATTAAACATTTTAAATTCTGATGTAAAGATAATGGTTTCCAAATTTACTGGAGATTTTTTAAATGCTGTAAATAGCTTGTTACTTTTTGTTTCATGACTTTTTGTTTACAGTGATTTTGGTTTTTGGAGGAGCTGTTTAATTTAACTGCTGTCTGCAATAGGTCTTAGATCAAACCCTACAATTGAGCCTTGTTCCGGGAAAAATTAGATAAATGCATGTGCGTAATGTTTTGCGCAATATTAGCCCATACAGTCTGCACAGGCTTATCAGGGATGACACTTTCCGCTTTTATGATATTTTTCCTTTGATGGAAGTCTATTTTTCAGCATAATCCAGTTGAAGAAGTGTAATCCCATATAAGTCTTTGTGGACATATCAAAGGCTAATCTGGGTCAACACTTAATGGGACAACACTTTGCACCCATGCATAAAGTCCTGATCTCACAGTGCAAGGTTTAATTGTAAAATTTGACCCTTTCTTTAGTAAAAGACGTTTATTTTTTATGAATTTTTTACTCTACATAATAGCAATCATTGATTTTAATCAAAATGAAGCATGTAGAGCACTAATGTGTTACAATGCAGCATGTCTTGCAAGTGAGTGCCTAAGACTATAAAACAATCTCAAACCAAGAAGTTTTTCCCATTTTACTACTGGTTATATGGCATGAGCGTTTTACGCCAGGATGTATGTTCACAGGGAAGATCAAAATACTACTGAAAACATGGACAAATAGCTTTTAAGTTAGACATTTAAGACTTTATAATCAAGGCCTAAGCTATATCATCACAAACATCACAGACCAGCTATATCTTGATGTAGCTGATAGTGCTACTAAAATTATTTCCTAAGACTCATAGTGTCTGCAACTGAGCATGTTGGGCAGAAAAAAGGTTCTGCAATTACAGTACATGAAAATGTTATTGTTAATATTAATTTAACGGTATTACAAAGTTTCAAAGAAAAAGGATCTTTATGTATGTAACACATTTATGACTGGATGATATGAGTACTGAGAGTATTATATCTTAGAGCATATCTGGGATGCCACTTGAAGCACATGAATTAAATCCCATGATTTTCCCCATAAAAAAAGAAAGTGAAAATGGCCTTTGCAAACAGCATAACACTAGAACAGCCTGCGATCAACTCGCAGTCTGTTCAGGTTTTATGCTGTTTGCTGCTCATCAGTATCTATTGGAAATGAAGCCCTTAAAACTTGAATCTAGTAAGAAAGGTCTTTAATTTTATGTAACTTTCTAAGGGACTACAAACAAGTCAAAGAAGTATCTTAATGGTAAAGGGTTAAATCCCGTATTCCCAGAAAGATTCTTGAATACAATCACTCATGAAATGCATAATCATATGCAATACAATAGTGGTTATATGTGGCCTTCCAGAAGATTTGTTACAATAATCTATCAGATACAATTTGGTTTATGTTAATTCCCAGTACAAGACAAATGTTCCAGTTGAAACTTAACAATTTAAGGGTGATATGCCGGGCAATTCCAATGAGGAAAAGAACGACTTGCTAAGCTATAAAGAAATGACTGGCAATGAAACATTTAATCAGCTTTGTTATTACCTGTGCTTTGATGGCAGAGCTGATAAAATGCAGCATGTAGTGAAACATTTTGCTCAGTATTGATGAATGTTAAATCAATTGCCTGTACCGGCTTACATAATATGAACATTGATTTCTTGCCTGCTTTTGAAAGCTCCTGTCCTTGTGGACCATGTCTAAAATGCTGCACAGATCTTGGTTACTGTATGCATGTCTGATTAAAAAAATCAGTTTTATGTAATAGCATAAAAAATAAACAAAATGGACAGCTGACTGGAAAACGCAGCATTAATAAATGATATGATAAAGTTGTCTTAAAGGTTAAATAACCAATGTTTCATTTAACTTAAACCCATTTATTTAAGCTGGGTTGCATCAAAACCCTACAATGTCCGTTTCTGCTTGTAACACAAGTACTTGGTATTGTTTGGGGAACTCTAAAGAATGCTCCCTCAGTGAGGATTGAATCTGTGACCTCCCGGTTACTTTTGAATCTGTGACCTCCTGGTTACATTGAATCTGTGACCTCCCGGTTACTTTGAATCTGTGACCTCCCGGTTACATTGAATCTGTGACCTCCCGGTTACATTGAATCTGTGACCTCCCGGTTACTTTGAATCTGTGACCTCCCGGTTACGTTGAATCTGTGACCTCCCGGTTACTTTGAATCTGTGACCTTCCGGTTACTTGAATCGTGACCTCCCGGTTACGTGAATCTGTGACCCTCCTGGTTACTTTGAATCTGTGATCTCCCGGTTACGTGAAATTCTGTGACCTCCCGGTTACTTTGAATCTGTGACCTCCCGGGTTACATTGAATCTGTGACCTCCCAGTTACTTGTCTAATAAATATTCACTATGTCACAGCCTCCCTTATAGTTTAGCACTATAAAAAGCTTGATGATCTTGCATGTTCAGCTGTAAAGTCTTCAAGGAAATCATATATGTCTAAGAATTAAATACAGAACAACTATTTCTTTAACTAGCATTAAGTTTGCATACAAATTACAATCATAGCATGGATTAATACTGCGCACATGTGCAAGGACCACCTTAAAATGTTAATCCAAAACTAGTCTTTATTGGTATCCAAGTAATGCAAGTCTTATTGGGTCAAGTTCAATGGAAACACATTTTTCCATGGCATCAAAAATGTGCCAATGTGACATCTTTTGAAATAAATCCATATGGCAAAGTCTAATAAACAATACCATACAAAATAGAAATAAGCTATTTTAAAAGCAAACATACATCTGATATTTGTTTTTTCATCCTCTGTTTGGCATCACCTCTAAAAAGTTCACATGCCTGCTGATCCATAACATTTTGAAATCCAAATACATCAAGAGCAGTTGAAAACCAAGTTATATCTATAGTTTGTGAGAAAAGGAGGTATATTTCACTTGATAAATATTTGGCAGTTGTCATTTCAATGCATGTTGTTGTTGTTATGTTTCTTTTCAAGAATGTCATTTAAAGAATCAATTACGAAATTTGATTGACATTTACTTAAAAATTATTATAAGCATGAGCGTAATTATATTTGTTCTTTATACAAATCTATTAAAAACACATCTCTATAATATGCTATTCAAAACAATACACCAGTATTTAAGAAAGAAACATGTCTTCACAATTACTATCAGCTATTATTACAATTATTGAATTGCTTGACACATATTTGTCAAAATACTCTTGTTTATTTTGCAGTTCAACTATGATGTGATAGAATCAGCTAAACAACACCAGATGTAACTCAATAGAAACGGCTTCAGCTGTCACTATTCGAAAGTGCCACAAAATGTAATTATACCAAATGAATGAACCCTGGAGCAAACATACGTCATCATTGCAATCACTACATCGCTTATTGATGACAATTTCTATAATCATATACAATTGAAATCTATTTCCTGTTCAAAGCAGAATCGTCCTATAAAGGGGGTAAATGATCTTTTAAAAGAACTGAGAGTGATCATTTAAGATGGAATGATAATTACGACGTATTATATATATCATATAAATACTAAGTTTGTAAGTTGTTAATGGTCTGAATGTTTTGCAGAATGGGCAACGTTTTTATTTGAACATTATTGTGTCATGACCTGAATGATTAAAAATATAATTATGTTATTGGCTTACCTGAGGCATAGCTGTGTGCATTCTATAGCTTGCCTGACATATCTCAACAAACTAGATCTAGCTTTGTGCGTTCTATAGCTTGCCAAACTTCTACAAACTTGACACAGCTGTGTTTGTTATCTTGCCTGCCAAACCCCAACAATCAGGAAATCTATTACCTGCCAAACCCCAACTGGAAAAAATGTGTGTTCGATTGCTTGCCAAAACCTCAACAAACTGGACATAGCTGTGTGTGTTCTATTGACTGCCAAACCACACCAAACTGATAACCTTGGATTAAAAGACATATCTGTGTGTTCTATTGCTTGTTCAACCCGACCAAACTGAGCTGCAAAGTGGAATATCTGGATTATATGACATAACTGTGTGTTCTATTGCTTGCCCAACCCGACCAAACTGGAAACTATGCCCAGGGTCCCTGATGAGGAACAACTCAGATTTCACTCTCCAAAACCACACAAACTCTTCAGAGGCTGACATCAATGATGTTGTTTACAACTGGGAGGTACTGTTGCTACTTCCCATAATGCTATTCGGAATCATGGGAAACATCCTCGTGTGTATGGCCGTTTCCATGGAGAAACGCCTGCAGAGCGTGACCAACTACTTCCTGTTGTCGCTAGCGGTGACTGACCTACTTGTGACCATCATCGTCATGCCTTTCAGCATGGTACACGAGTTCTTCGGTGAGTAGTTTGGGTTACCATAGCAATGTCAGGACAGCAATGATACACATTTTTCCAGGTGGCACATCTGTGGGTCTAGTTCACCCTTCACCACTTTGATACATATTACATCGATACGTATTTTCACGCATTTGTAGTCCCTTAGAAAGTTATATTTAATTTAAGACCTTTCTTATTAGATTCAAGTTTTAAGGCTTCATTTTAAAACCTTAGATACTGATTAGCAGCAAACAGTGAGTTACTGCCAGTTACTGAAATTGCATTTTTCCCAAAATGGTCATGAAAAGAGA